>NC_044049.1:15587654-15622654 GCF_902167405.1 Gadus morhua | reverse complement strand
GGTCTTTCATCCAAGGTTTAGTTTACCAGAGTTTTCTATTGGCCAAGAAGGGATACCAAAAAATTTGATTTCAATCTAAAGTCTCATTTCTGAGACTAGTAATTTGGAAAAAAAAAAAATGAATTAAATCAAAACTCACTCTACAGGCTACCTGGATGGGAATGGAATGTAGGACAAAAAAATATTTTGTTGACTTTTGCAAAAGGTTTCTAAAGGTTCTAGAATGTTTACCAACCGAACTCACAAAATTGGCCACTAGCTTATAAGGATTATTCTTTACAAGGCAACTTCCGGATGCGGAATTATATTGAAATAATATGACTGGCATACAAAGAATAAAATGCACAGTAAATTATTGGTTTGTGCTGCTCTGTACTGACAAATGAGTTATTAACAAGAACAGATTCTAAGAAGACATGCTGATTAGATACCGATGGAAAGGCAGTGGGGGGAGGTGAAGGTGAAGGAATGTAAGGCAGATCGAATTCAAGCTTTGGTTTGAGGCGGAAGGCCATGAAAGCCAATAAGTTAATTTATAATCCCGTTTTTATCATTTCATTTCTATGTTGCTCAACTCTTGACTTAACAGGTCTCTTTTCAAGCTTTTATTTAAACAAAATGTAAAATGTCAGCTAAAATATTTAGCTCTACCCTTCATGGACTGTCCTCTGGATGTACAGTAGTTCAAAAGGTCACCTGAATTGGGACACGCACACATACCTTACGAAACCTCTAGTCTACCGGTTCCCGTCACAAACCCTCGTAGAGCTGCATGTCTTTAGACTCAGTTGATAGTGAAAACACAATAATTGAATAACGCCATTGCTCCCATCGAAAAGGGCAGCAGATTAATAGCAGGTTGCGGGCTAGGAAGCAGCAGTATATTTCCTCTTGACCCCAGGACTCAAACCAATCCCGGAGACAAAACAAAATGATAAATCTAATACTCAAGGGACTTTGCTTTTCTACACAACGCCAGCGACCCAGATAAACCCTCCCCCTGCTGCCTTGTCTCGAGTCATATTCCCCAACAAAGAAGTGTGACGGCATGACAAGAGAGAGATTGATAAGAAAGGAGGAAGAGGAAGAAGAAGACTAAGAGGAAGATAGAGAGGTAGGTAAGGAAAAAGCCGAAGAAGAATAGCAGCAAGAAGATAAACAACATGAATAAGAACCGGAACAAGTAAGAGACTTACAGAAGTCCTTGGAGGCGCACCGGGGGCCAGACTTGACGCTCTGGCGCAGAGAGAAGCGGCCCTTCCTGCTCAGAAAGCGCCTCATCCTGGCCCGGCTAGCGGCGGGGCAGGTGCCGGCCAGCCTCTCTAGTCACCCCCCGGCCTGGGGGGTCTTTGCAGCCTGAGGGTGCCTACTGACACCCTGTAGCTGCAGCTTGCCCACCACTCGAACCCTCCCCCGAACCCAAAATAGTGGAACCCGCCCCACCCTACCCTTCCCTACCCTGCCTAGCCTCTGCCCCAGGCAACACTGGAGAGCGGAGGGGTAGAATATCAAGATCTGGCCTTCCTTGTAGGTCACATCTGTAGGCTGATGAAAGTTACTTCCTAGTGTCCCGCCAGATGTCAATCAGAGCAGCGGGAGCCTGGAGAAGCAGGCGGAAGGAGCAGGCTGGAGGCCCGGAGTGAGGGCGGCAGAGCGT
The DNA here is from genome assembly GCF_902167405.1 of Gadus morhua. Lineage (NCBI taxonomy): Eukaryota > Metazoa > Chordata > Actinopteri > Gadiformes > Gadidae > Gadus > Gadus morhua. The sequence goes on along the minus strand of NC_044049.1, from coordinate 15,620,997 downwards.
CCGTGAGCCGGGCTCCCCATCCTGGGTAGGACTGGTCCGGCCACAGCCTCAGCACTGTCGCTGAGCGCTGAACAGAAAAACTGGGACACACACTCACTCGCTCCTGATATGATCCTTTTGCCAGAAAAGGTACTGCGAAGCCCCATTTTTCTATAAATACCTCCCATCGCTCTCTCTGCCTGCCTGCCACACTCTCTCTCCCTCACTCTCTCTCTCACTCTCTCTCTCTCTCTCTCTCTCTCTCTCTCTCTCTCTCTCTCTCTCTCTCTCTCTCTCTCTCTCTCCCTCTCTCTCTCTCTCTCTCTCTCTCTCTCTCTCTCTCTCTCTCTCTCTGTCCCTCTCTCTCTGCCTCCCCCCTCTGGTCGGGTACCTCTCTCAGGGCCTGGGAGTGACCCAGAAACGCGTGGTGTGGCGTCCAGGGACTCCTCTTCTGATTAAAGTGTCTGTATGTGAACTCCAGTACTGGAGCAGCAGATAGTAGGTGAGAAATAGCCCACGGATGAGCTCAAGGTTACATTAACGTCTACTTCATGGGGACAGTAGCGCTGGCGAAGGAGCTGCCTGTGAGAATGACTTGATTATGTAATCAACATAAATGTGCTGGTGATGATTATGTATCTAAACATTGGATGACCACTCCCTCTCTATCTATCGTTGACCTGTCCTACTGGGCTGACCGATGGGCAGAGAGCAGCAGGATCACCGAATGATATCATGCTCCGGTTGGATGATTCTCTGGTCCTCCCTTCTATTGGTTTTAGGTTACCTTCAGTCAGAGCTGCTGGTATTTTGACTTCACTTCAACATGCATACACCATCCTCACAACCACATATTCCTTCACTACTGATTAGCCACATTCATTCATAAACGCTATTGTTTGTGTTTTGGTTATTTCAAGCAAGTTATAGATATCTTGGATATTTATTTAAAAAAAATGAACATCGTTTGAAAAGTTGTTTCGGTGTGAACTCTCTTTTTTATCACATTTTTGCATTTATGACAATACATTACCTACTGTATTTCTATTTCTAGTACAAATTACGAGGCTGCTTGGCAGCCAATATAGGACTTCATTTGGCACTCATCCGTTACATTGACAGATGGGTAGATGACAAGGAAGATTTTAGAAATCTGCTGTACAGTATATGGTAGGTTGAATATATATATATAAATATAAATAAACCAGTCTTAATGATTTGGCCTAATGATGCAAAACTATCAAAACTCCTCCACCAGATGCCAAAGATGCCAGGTTGGAATTCTTTCTTAATCTTATAAATTTATATACATACATCACATACAATTATATTGTCAAAATGGTTTAAAAAAGCTTCTCTGGCAGTTAACCCGACTATGAATATCTCACCGCTTGTGAATATTTATTTTTTGTCCGGTAGGATCTTACTACTTAAAATCATTCAACTCAAATCAATATAAATGTGTTGTTCAATGTATTTATTTAAGTAAATCACTCTTACCTTGATCGACGCATAGAATACATATTTAGAATTATTGTGTGTGGAATGTTTGCACTTAAATCAACCCTTGCATATTGTTTGTGTGTGTTGGTGAGTATTTAGTTTCCTCCTGAAGTGTGTTAGGCGTCAGTAGGGTCACTGGGTTTGCGGTGGTCATCAGGACAGACGCCTTGTTCTCTGGGCACCTGACTCTTGGTCACCCTCACCCCTCCTTAAAGCCACGCCACATGCCAAAGCAGAAGAATGGGGCAGTATGAGTGTTTGTGTGTGTGCGTGTGCGTGTGCGTGTGCGTGTGCGTGTGTGCGCGCGCTAGGGGGCCAAAATGAATATCACACAGGCGGTAGCCTTTCCTTTAGCAAACTAAAAAAGGCTTAGCTAAAAAAGTGAAACACTTAGTATAGTATAATACTTTAAATAATGATAAAAAGAAAAAACAAATGTAATAGCTCTGTATATGTAGCTAGCTGGCCAGATACATAGGAGACAGATGGACAGACATGGATAGAAAAAGAAAGACCACCACAGAGATGCAGGTCAGTTGAGGAGGTTGCAATACGTCAAATGGCGATGGTCGTCTTCAACTAGGTCAGGGCTGACTGACATGACTGAGAGAATACATGGCTATGTCAGAGGTTCAGAGGTCAGGTCAGTGTCTTTAGTGGCTGAACTCAGTCACCCCAACAGCTGAGTTCTGTAACCACTGTATCTCCAAGGTTAGCTTGTTTTTTTTATGTCTGGTATTTATGAGGAACGCTTGGGCAAATAATGGCACCAGCCAGTTTTTATTTGCACATTTGTATCTAGTGGGGCTATAATACACCACTTTTATAAAAGGAGCATTCAAGTGTTAAAACTACATTCCAGGGCTTGTTTTCTACATCATTAAATTATTCCTGATAAAACTATAAAACTAAAAATAAGAAAATAAACACATAATATTAACCAACTTTGAAACTCATGTGGGGACCTTGTAATAATTACTTTGAAAAACAATGATTATTATTATCATCATTGCATTAAATAAAAGGTACAGAAACCAACTCTTTACATGCATTCACAGTTTAAAAGCTACAATTCAACATTACAGTTTCTGGAGATTTGCTTTGTTCTAAACCCAAGCCCTCTTGTCAGGACCCTCACTGGGGGTAGAGTTCTGCCTGGAGGTAGAGGTGGACTCCATTGAGGCTAGCTGGCCCTGTTTCCTAGTGTCAGCCGGGGTGAAGTTCTCCAGCCTCGGTGCTAGGCTGCCGTCCAGGGAAGCCAACTCTGGAGGTTTCTGCTGGTTGTGGACGACGAAGGGCAGCGGCATGGCTTTTGGATTCGTCGAGAACCCGATCTTTCCGTTGGCACTGTGTTGCCACGGCAAGCCCTTCTCGTCGGTCAGCTTGCCAGCCTTACCCTCTGCCTCGCCCTTCAGCGCGGCGGCGACATTAGGCACACTGTCTGTAGAGGACCTAGGCGTGGCTTGGATGTCGCTCTCAAACCCGTTGGCCATCCTCTTGTTCAAGAGGAGGTTGAGGTCTCCTGCACCACTCACGTTGGAGGACACGCTGCTCTGCTCTCCTTTGCCCATCTCCTCCGACACAGACGTCGCTCTCCTCCGCCGCCTCAGAGCCCGGCGTGCGCCGGCCACAAGGTCCACCAGGCTCAGCACCACTGACAGACAGGCCAGGCCCAGCATGAGGTCGAGCATCAGCGTCTTCTCTGTGGGCCGGGAGACGTAGCACTGCACGCCCGACGTGCACGGGGCCTCGTAGCACAGGAAGCTTCTTGGGATGAAGAACCCGAAGAACAGGACGTGACCCGCCACGAAGGCCGCCTCCATCAGGATGTGCACGGTCACGACCAATAGGTAGGCATAGTGGAAGCTCGGCACGGGCCGCACGCACTGGGAGGGGTCCTGCCCAGGAAGATGATGATGATGAAGAAGGAGGAACTGGGAAATCTCAGGCGTGGAGCAAGGGCTTCCCTGACTCCCATGGCGGTTTATCGCCACGTAGCCCGCTCCAGAGTTGGGATCCCACAGGAGCCTGTGTGCGATGTGTGTAGCGAACATGAGGTACGGCAGAGACAGGAGGACGATGTGGAGCAGCCAGAGGCGGAACAGGGAAACGGGCGCCAACAGGTTGAAGCAGACGTTGGAGCAACCCGGCTGGATGGTGTTGCAGACGAAGCGCTCCTGCTCATCACTGAAGAGGGTGAAGCCGGCCAGCAGGACCACAATAAGACGTAGGCCTACCATGAGTAGCCACCAGGTTTTACCTGGGGTGGAGGGGGTGGAGGGTGGGAGGAAGAGCATGAGGGAAGGCTACAGTTATAGGGGTCAATTTTTGGATTTTCCTTTACCCAAGTGTGATATATACTGTTTTTATTCATGTTTAAGGTGCTGCAGGCTTTCATTGTGAGGTCTACACATAGTCTTAATACTTTTTAGAAGTAATTAGGCACATCTAAAAGAAGAGATGATTAGCTCAGGAATATATCCCCATATTTTACAAAGACTTGTGAAGAACGGTCAGTTTCGGAGGCACTTACCCACAAAGGAGATGTTGTGGCTTATGGCGACAAGGACTGCATCCAGCATGCCCATGTTTGTAATCGATCAATAACCCAGACTTAAAAGGAAACAAAAGCAAACCCTCAAAACGATCAAGACAAAGTTATTCTCATGAAAGAAATCCAATTCTAGAATATCCAGTGGGCTATGCTACTTCAGTCGACACTGAGGACACTTGCAATCCTACGGTGTCAATGCTCTGGGCTCACACTACATACACAACGCCTGCTACCGCTTAACAATGACACCTCTCAAGCTGTCCCCAAGTGCATTTCACTCATGCCAACAAGAGGCATGATCTGGTGAGGTGTGCTATTCTTACCGGCCGACCAATGTCAAAGCATAGCTAGAGTAGCTCGACACCGTTAAAATTTCACTGCAAAGCAAAGTCGAATGGAAAGTAGGCAGGGGAAGGGTTTTTGGATTGGATAAGGAATTGACAATTCAGAGAAGGTTTTCAATTAAACCTCATTTTTATCATGGATTGATGTGAGCGGAATTTGTGTTACCTGATTTTGAGTGCGGAATTGAGCCTTTGAGGCCATTTTATAGCATTTGCCACGGTGGTCTAAAGAAAAACTATGTTAAACTTCAGGTGTGTGCCTGTATTTCAGACAATGGATGTAGTGTCTCCAATGAATTAGAAATGTTAATTTCAAACCTTGGAAGTGACAGAATACAATTTCAGGAGAAGATCAATTATCATTTAACTCGTATAAATATCACTTAAAACCTATGTCTCTAATCTAGAAAATTTGCAAGGTGCATGAAGCTCTATAACACATTATTGGATAATGCATAACAAATTTGAATATCATCTTATCAAAAGCAGTTTATTTTGATATCCAGTAGGTTTGGGTTTGTTTGTTACAGTACACTTGTTATGCAAGACAAATCGCACATACTAATCTCTCGCCTCACCACAAATACTGTTTAGCTTTGATACCACTCTCTTTGACGTGGAGAAGTTCAGAAGGACATCCGGTCAAATCATCACGTGACCTTTCAGTTACCTCGAAGCAAGTTTGCGAAGCATTTTGTGTGTACAAAGACCCTACTAAAACGTACACATTGTCATGCAGATCTTACTTGGTGAGGTGATGACATTTCAGAAGCTTTAACTAGACCAGGGGCAACAGGTGATACAAACTCAATTAATACTCTTCTGAAAACTAGGCAAGCTACCCAACAGTAGGTCTCCATTATGCTATTTAGATTTTCTGTTGAAAAACATATCCCCGAAATTGGATTGATGCATGTGAAAACTACTTTTAAACATTAAATCTCTGAGGTCTACACTAGTTAATTTAAACTGCATCGAAACTCACCAAGAAGGAAAAACTAATTATGTCAATCGCTAAGCGATCTGTTAACAAAAAACAAAAAAAGGTAATATTAGCCGTTCCTGTGGCGTGCTAATCTTGCAACACAACAATCTCAATACTTTATGGTTTAAAAACAAAACCCAGACCTATCCTTAAGATTGGCACCGCAATTTAGGCACCGTATACATGTGGTGTATGTGTTTTGCTTATAAAGACATGAGACTGGGCTACAACACAAACTAGCCATTGTGTGTAGTAAAAACTGTCAACTCCGTCAAGGCCTTATTTCCTCTCATTCTCCCAGAAATACAACTCTAATGTATGCATAATATCAACATCTCATTAGCACTAGCACACACACAAAAATCCTGTTGATTGGAATAAACTAAATGTCTGTAATTCATGTGTAATGTGTCACAAGCTTTCGTTGCAGCATCATCATTAAATAAAATACACAACTCCCGTTTTCCAATCTCAAAACTAAAACATCAAGTCTTTGCCATGAAAGTTCAAGCTTAAAAATACTTTGGCCTCATTTAACAGCATCGGAGGACCACAGACGGATCCCCGCCACCTACATCTCCAGACTTCAACACTTGAGGTGAGCGACCATACATAATTCTCTTCCCAGTAGTCTCTGGTCTCACACCACCACCGTCTGTATCTCCACCTCCTCCGTGGCCGAGAGGACAAAGTCCCCCCCGTGCTGATGTTGCACCATCACCTCCATGCACTCCTGGGTGGCGACGGCTTCGTCGTCCGTGGCAGCGGTCACCATTGTGACCGTGCCGCCCACCGTCTCCACCGTGGTGCCGCTCGTGGCCAGCAGTGTGCCGTCGCTGATGGCGCTGGCCAGCGTCATGGCCACCTGCTTGGTCAGGCTCTCGGGCGTGGCGATGGTGATGGTGTCGCCGCAGTCCGAGATGGACGCGCCCTCCTCGTCGAGCTCAGTGTTGCGCACAATGATTTGCCGGCCGCCCACGCCCCCGGCGCCGCGCGACTGGTTGACGATCTCCTGCACCACCCGCATGATGTGGTTGCCCATCTGGACAGAGGACGACGAGGAGGGTTTGCCGCTACTTAAATAACATTTTAATATAAAGATAGTGGTTGCAACTAACTTACTCACCAAAACAAAAGTCTGTAAACATTTATACTGTGAGCAACAGACACAGTTTATTGGTTGTTATAATGCTGGCGATAGAGCAACATCCAGAGCTAGCCATGGTTCTGTTAGGTATGGTGATGCCCCAATTACTGTGCGCGTGTGCATGTGTACATGTGTGCGTGCTGACCTGATTCTCAGTGGCTTGGATAAGCGTGACCTCCTCTCCCTGCACCGCCTCTCCTGCTGGAGTCTGGAGGAAGCCAGGGGAGTGAGTAATGAGACTGGCAGCGTTTACAAACAACCTCTTTGAGTGTCTCATTACAAAATGGACTCGTGTCCGACCAGAGGGGTTGACCAACAGCGGATTTCACAGAGGATCACTTTCTAAAATGACCCGTATTTGTGAAAAGTAGGAGGAAAAAAAACAAACTACCATTATGCTAAAGTGCCGATGTTTATACTTATGTAAAATTGGGTTAAAATAAACTGATACACTTGTGTCTAGGGTTAGGGTTTATGTAAACTGGGCAAATTAAACAGCGGTAGTTAAGGCCTGGCTTAATGACTTAACTGAAATAGCCTTCATGTACTCCGTTTTACCATATCGGGGGGGGGGGGGACATACTATTCAACCCCACCCATCTGTCCCCTCCACCTATCTCACCCCTATGATGTACTCCTGGGTGTCGGCCACCACGGAGGAGAACTCCACCAACACGGTGTGGGGGTCCTCTGAGATGATGGCGGCCGTGGCCAGGCTGTCTGCAGTCTCCTGCTGCTCCTCGTCCCCCTCGTCCCCGCCCCCGCTGTCGTCGTGCGCCTCCTTAGACTCGTCCTCCTTCTGGCACCCACCTGGTGCACCACCGACGGAGGCGCCAGGCGGATCCGTTGAGCGGACCGGGGAAAACATCAAAGGCAAACAGTCATCCATGGATTCATTTATTAATCTCATTTGTTTCCTTTACTCTCGCTCTGCTCAAGGCATAACGTATGGGAAACGGAAACTTGATTTGCACATTGAATTGGACATGGCCTGATAGGTGGATTTTAGTGGGTTTAAGGGCATGCGTATTCAAACCATGAGGGCCGAGACACATGTTTCCTGACCTTTGGCGCGCAGGTGGCGGTTGAGGGTGCCGTGCTCGGCAAAGCCTCGCCCACACTTGGTGCACTTGTAGGGCTTCTCCCCGGTGTGGTGGCGGATGTGGCGCACCAGGGATCCCTTCTCCCGGAAGCCGCGCAGGCAAAAATGGCACACGAAGGGCTTGTCCTCCGCATGGGTGCGCAGGTGGACCTGCACGGCGTTCTGAGCAGGGACACGCAGGACGGAGTGAGTAGGACTATTTTTTGTGGGCAGGTCTACTGTAGTGTGTTCTGATGGTAACTCCCCGATGAAAAGGTACTGGGTTCGAACCCCAAATTCTTCATGGAGGCATTCTTGAGCCAACTACCCAAACCTCCACCTGCTCATTAAGCAAGCTTCCAAAATTGACTTAGTTGGATCATAACCATAAATAGCTATCTGACCGAGCGGATGAATGAAGATGCAGTTCATCAAACGTGCCCACGCGCTCACCTTAGTCTTGTACCCCTTGTTGCACTTGGTGCAGTGGTAGGGCCGCTCATCCGAGTGGGCACGCATGTGCTCGCGCACGTGCCCAATGGTCTTGTAGAGCTTGCCACACTCGCCGCACTTGTACCGCCTCTCGCTCACGTGCACGTCCATGTGCTTCTTCAGAAGGTAACCCGTCAGGAACTCCTTCTGGCACAGCGTGCACCTGAAGGGCTTGTAGCCTGGGGCGGCCGGAGGAAAAGGTTGGATATTAACGTGAAATGCAGATCTGAAATGGTCAGTTTTGAAAACATTGAGGAAGACTTGTGCATCGAATTGCCATCATAAGAAATATGCTTAATATCAATAAAAAGAGTACAAAATACTTGTAGTATGTGATTACAAAACAAACAATTATAGAGCCCATTTCTTTAGTTATCCTATTTGTCGGTCCTAAGTGAATAACCTTTTTAATCTTCAAAATACAAGAACAAATGAAAGATTCTACATTTGTGACCCTCAATTGGTTTAAAATACAAAATATGCTCAGGGGTTTTCAAAATATTGAAAAAGACTAGGAAGACTGAATCACAGGTACACCGTTTGCTTTTATGCTAATGACCAGTGATCGACCGATATATCGGGCGGCATCGGCCCTAATAAATCCATATTGGTCTATCCCTACTAATGACTGCATTTATTGTACTGCGTCTGTGATTCTGAGCATGGTGGTCTTAATTAAATGAAATCTGGTAATCGTTATAATGAGCAGATGTGTTGGCCAAATTAACATTTATGTGCGAGAGCGGTGGGTCAACCCGGACAGGGTCGGTACTACAACCTATTGCTATTATCGGCTATTTCACACAGATGTTTAATTCAAGCTATATTGTTGAGCTGCAAGATTGGGACATCAATTTGAATTGTAATTATTTTGCAGAATATTGTTGTTATTCATTGCAATTAACCGATTAAATTCTTATTCAGAGGGGGGCCTATTTTTCTGATAAACATATATATTTTTGACTTTTCACGATAAGCTAATTGGTGAAGCATTTTTCGTGATTTCGATCACTATGAATTTATGTGGAGCTCTCCTATACAGTGCATCTGTTTACCAGAGTGGCCCTTGATGTGAAAGCGCAGGTAGTTGAGGCCCTTGAAGGAACGGTTGCAGTGTGGACATTTGTGCAATTTCGCCAATTTTTGAAACTCTTCTCCTTCCGACATATCCTGAAAAATAAATAAGCAGGCATTGATGTGGGGATAAAAGTAAAACCTCAATAGCAAGACAGACAACCATGGAGAACAGATGCAGTCCTACACTAACATGTTTTCAATCCAGCCATGATACATTTTGTAAACCATAACAAGTAATAAGATCACACACTCACTTCCACCTCCTCCATCTCCAACTCCATCTCTACACACTCCTCAGTAACATGGATCTGCTCCGAATCTGGGTCTTGAAAGAGCACTTTTTCGATTGTCTCGGGTGACTGTTGGTGTTCCCCCTCCTCCTCTACCTCCTCCTCTTCTACCTCCTCCTCTTCTACCTCCTCCTCTTCTACCTCCTCCTGCCCCACCTCCTCCACCACCGCCGCCACCGCCATCGTTGTTGTCGTTTCTGCTGGCATGGTGGTCTCCGTCTCGAGGCCGATGCCAGAGTTGATGATGGCCTGGCAGATGAGGCTGTCCCCCACGGCCTCAGTAGCTACCAGCGTCTCAGCAGGTACCTGCTCCACTACCACCTGGCCACAGGGGGAAACGCTCATTCTGTTCCATTACTTACATTTAGTTAAGAGTTTTGCACACACTTTAACCCTTTTACTTTACAAAATAGTTTGAATGAAACTGTACTGTGCACAGTTTCAAACCAGAGACAGTGTATGTGTGTGCGAAATATATATTTAATTTGTTGGCAAATGCATGCCGGAACTCAAGGATGCGGACATTGGAGTTGAACTCCTTAGTCCTATATTATCAAAACTCTTCTGGGAAAAAGTACATGCTGGTTGGACCATGATCTCTCTGAACAAAAGTTCATGACATTGGGACTGATGGAAGGCGCACATGTGCACAGGGCCTACCTGTTGTTCCTCCACTGTGAAGTGCACTTGTTGTACGACCTCTGAGTCATCCAGGGGGGGGCGGGGCTCCAGCACCACCATCGTTTCTACCTCACAAGAGAAGATTCATTCATTTACATTCATTACAAAAATACTATCAGGTTTATATTTAGTTTCCACAGCTATGACTTGCATTTGACATCAAGTCTTATTAATATTTTGTTTGTATATGGCTACACACTAGAATGGAAAAACGATTTAGCCGGTTGGTCTCAATGTGGATTTTAGTATATAAAGCCTGCAACCGCATATAAAAACAAAATATCGTGGCACCACAGACAAAACCCCAAATTTAAAACAATTGCAACCTTTCTGAATACCGTCCTTTCCGACCAAGATCTCACTGAACTGGTGGAAGCGGATCTTCTCCGTGCAGGGTGTGATGGACTTCAGATGCCTGGTGAGGGCCCCAGACTCTCGGAAGGACAAGCCGCAGAGAACACACCGGTATGGACGCTCGTCTAGAGATGGAGTACAGAGCACAAGGAAGGAAATAGAATGACCTATTTAACCAGAATAAAAGATCAAAACAGGGGGTCGTTGGGGCCATTATTAAGGCTGAAATCTCCTCAACTTTTAGGTGCAACTGCTTCCAATTACAAAGTTTAACACCAGTACATACTGCCTTTAATATGATGGTCCCAAAGGATGTATGCACATAGTGCCACACCTAGGGATTACTAGAGCTTTGCTCCTTGCTACGAATCATTAGGCAGCAGTCTTTTTGTGTGTGTGTGAACTACAAAATAAATTATAGCTCTTTCACAAATGCACTGTATGCCAGAAATTCCCCCGATTATACCCAGAGGGGCTTCACTAATGTCTGAATCCGCCCCTCTAGAATTTAACCGGAGTTTACCCAACTAGGTCCCTAGTATAAAGTCTCTAGTGTTGATGACGTTTCTATCATGCGACTGGGGCAAAACAGGGAGCACAGAGTGTAACTGCTTCATACTTTTCTCTTCTGATGATGTCAAGTCAAGTTTCTCCACGACCGGTTTTGGCTGAGAAAGAAACAGCATGAGTGCTGTTTGGTGGTACTTTGGTACTTCCAAAGTATATTGAGATTCTGCCTGAACCTACCTCTGCTAAAACCTCTATCAATGCTCTACATTATTGGCATCAAATAATATATTGACCCAGGTACTCATCAGATGCTGTGCTACGGCCCTATAGTACTACCAACTGATAATGAGCTGATAATAAATATGATGGGGTTAATACAAATCGAAAATTGTATGCCTTTAATGAGGTGTAAACTTTTCCCTATTGTATTGAGAATGGTATTGAATATTTTTCAAGGTATTGTATCGAAGTTAGCTAATCCAGTATTTTGACAACACTTTATTGTGGATACGTTTAAATAAATGCAGTATTAATATCGCTGCAAAAAGAGTCACCATTACAGATTTGGAAGCCTCTGCCGAGATCTTCAATGTGTCAAGCACTGCGTCTTCCGCTGCCTATTTTTTGCATCACGCCCTGCCTTCCTACACATTCTACCCAGGCACCAACCCTCGCCAGTAGTATCTCCAATATGTGTGACCCCGTCTGATGCGAATTATCCCCAGTTGCATGTGTGAAAGGGCAGCTCCGGATAATCTCCGGAATTGATTCTCAGGAGATGATCTGGAGTTCAGGTGGGAAAGGCCTATGACATATATTTATATATTGTCAGATATTTTCAGACACTGGATTCAAATGAAGAACATGTCACTTCCTTAACCTGTATGGCGGCGATAGTGGCGAATCAGAGAGCCTTTGGTGCGGAATGCAGATCCACATAGCTCACAGGCGAAGTTCTTCTGCTCACTGTGGGTGTTCAAATGGGTCCTTAGGATGTTGGTCTGGTGAGGTCAAAGTCAAAGAAGAAACGTTACGGAAAGAGCAAAACACTGACCATTTTGTTGGTTTCATTAGGGATGCTGGGAATATTTGGCAGAAGAGCTCCAATCTAGGTGAAAGAAACGTTTCACTTTCTTTCGCCTCATATTTGTTTTTGACTCATCGTGTTGCTGAAGGCGGGATACGTACAATGTCAAAGTTGGCAAGCAAAATCAGAAGCAGTAGTAAACTGAAAAAAAAAAAAAAAAAGAGAAAAAGTGTACGTTTCAAAAATCCAAACTGTGGACTGGCCCCGCTAGGAAAAACACTTATTAAATAAAATCCCCTTCTAAAAGCCTAATTCACTCAAGCAAATTTGTTTTCTTCTGTAAAATATCTCATACAAAACAAAAAAGATGCCGTTACTCTGCCCATAGCAATTTTTGGTTGGAGGCCCCTGCTCTGTCCTCGAAGTGCAGGAGTTCAGCTATTACATAGTAGGGCTGCAGGATCTGACATTAGTAAATCATAAATTAACCGGAAAACATAGCAGAAAAGACCAGGCGGGGCGGTTGTCGCTCAGATGTCCAACTACATGGTCGGAGAGGAATGCCAACAGCAACATTGGTGATCAGACTCGGGTTATTTGGCCTACAGTAAAAAGATGAACTTGTTTAACCACTTACTGTCTTAAATGTTTTGTCACACATGTAACAGACGTAGCGTCCCGCCTCATTCACTTCATATGCTTGCTTGGAGTTGTCCGAGGTGTCGGAGAGCTGTGGCTTACTGCTGTGGACGACCCTTTCACAGGCCTTCGCTGAAGCAGTCCGCCGCCGCTGTCCTCGGCCCAGCAGCACGTCTGGCTCACCTGCAAGAAACATTCGACCAATTAGACACAGTGGCTATTTAAATACACACACCTAAAGGTTTTGGGATCCATCAACCCAGTGTAACTGCAGGCATCGTTGAGCTAGACACCAAACACTTACCCACTTAGTGTCCGCTACGTAGATAAAAACTTTTAAAATAATGGCAATGGAGACTCACCGGTGGTTTCGGTTTTCTCGGGTTCATCTGAAGATGCCTCCTCAACCAATTTCGTAACTTCGGTGTGGGTTTCAGAGGGTGCCGAAACCTGGTACAAATAGTTTCAGGCATGTAGATAAGAAACCTGGGAATATAACAGGAATCTGTTTGGTTGGATTCTTGTCTCTCATCTTACCTCTTGGGTAGCATCTCTGGATACCACGACCTGCTCCTGTAAGTCAAGCGGCCGTTTGCAGTTCTGTAGCAGCTTGTGTTGAATGAAAGCATCAAGGGTAGAATACTCCGCCTGACACCGACCGCATTTGTGCACATCCTCATCTGAAACAATTCAGGTGGTTGTTAATGTGCCTTTTAACATTTACATTGCAAAGCAGGAGCATCGAAATGCTCCTTTATCGATGACAGAACCACTATAATAACACCCAAAACATGAAAGATGCAAAGTAACAATGCTAGCTAATTGTGGCTAGCTGCTAGCTACACATGACAGTGGAAGTAGGCCCCAAAAACAGCAACATTATTATGGAGTCTACTTTTGTTAAAAAGTAATTAAACCTTCGTCTCCGAGAGTAGTTTGGACAGCAACGGCGTTGCCGTGATCCGTTTGCTCGCTCTCTCTCTCTGCCGTATGATTACTTTCTACATTCATGTCGTTTGGTTTCTCCGTCTCTGTCGCAACGCTACCGATGGAAAAACATGGCGGATTTACGACTTCGTAGTCATAACAACAACTGGGCGTGCAAGACTGGTGCAAGAGGTTCTTACAGTTATGAATACATTTTGTGATATTCTCCCAGTTCTTGTATCATAATTGTTGCATGAATCATTTGTTTTATAACTTTTATCACAGTATGTATCTGCTTAGTATATCAAATGTATAATTTATCGGTTTTGTTTAATGTACTGTCTTTTCAATGGTAGGCTATAGCATACTTTAATGAATGGCATTGGCAAGACATAACTGGTCGTAACTCATTCACTTGGGCACACATTAGCGGTCAACGTCTGATTAGTCGAGAAACAATACTGCATACACATTATTGAAACTAAAAATATTAAAATCTCATTCAGTAATGCATAAAAACCCAGCAAGCATACATATTGTGAATACCTCAACATCCTTAACAACAAGAATATATCGGTTAAACAAAAATGTTTATTGAACAGAGACCCGTCCGTGCTACGCTTCTGTGGTAGTGTGGATTACATCCATTCAAACACTGGCATAAGAATCACGACACTAAACCAAACAACTGTCACTTTACGGCAGTAGACATGGCTTCTCACTTCAGCGGTGTTTTGAAGCTGACAGATCTTGATGATTTCATAACGCCATCCCAGGTAATTGACATCTACTACATGACACCTGATTATATTGAAATGTTCTTGTCGACTTTTTCTGCTATTGCCATGATATTTTAGTCACCGTAGCGTGTGCAGGAGGCTGTCTACACTCTAAAGTCTAGACACTACTGCGCCATGTGTTTGTTTGACATACACCATGCAGTCAAATATATTGGGAAATATAACAATAACTTAAATATAACGTTAACTTGAGGGTGTAGTATCTTTAAAATTGTGCTGATATTGTGATATATTGTGGAAATCTTGTAGTTAATGACAATTAGTTTGTAGTACAACCATTTGTTTGCAGGATTGCAGTCTTCTTACTCAGCCATTACTCAGCACTTTTGTTATGACGTTGGTTACAGCCAATGCAATATGCTTTTTAAGTTGGTTTTCTGCAACCATCTGATATATCATATACCATCTGTTTTTAAACGTTTATTTTTACTGCTGGTATTTTCTTAATTATAAATGTTTGTTAATAACAACCGGATACTATTACCGTATTTTGAGCAAGACATGGCAATATTGGAAGTATTTGGTTTTTTTTAACAGGAATGTGTCAAACCTGTTAAACTAGAAAAGAAGCAAGGGGAATCTGTTGCGAAAATACAAATCGAAGACGATGGCAGCTACTTCCAAATCAACCAGGTAGGTTGTAGCTCTCAAGCCACGTAGGACCATTTGACCAACACAACAGTGGCAAACTCTTAACATTAACATATTCAAATTAAACCTTCTCGGTGTCCCTAGGATGGCGGGAAGCAGAAGCTGGAGAAAGCCAAAATCACATTAAACGACTGTCTGGCATGTAGTGGCTGTATCACCTCTGCTGAAAGTGTCCTGATCGCCCAGCAGAGTCAGGAGGAGATCTTCAAGGTGCTCCGCAATAACAAGGTACATGCTAGACAATCAGATATTTTACATTTAAGGTAAGCTAGTAGATCACTATTTTAAACTATTGAGTTCGAGGATGTTAAATCCATATGGCAGATATGCACACACGCTCGTATTTTCTTTGCCCTCCACAGCTGGCCAGTGCCACAGACCAGGTGGTGGTGGTGGTGTCAGTTTCCCCCCAGTCCAGAGCCTCCCTGGCCGCACGCTTCGGGATGAGTAGCAGCGAGACAGGCCGGAGGCTCACGTCCTTCCTCAAAGGCCTCGGTCAGTGGAACCGCAGAGTACCTCCTTAGTATAGCCTTGCTGCCAAACATTTTAATGAATTCATAATACTAATCTAATGTGGAGGGGTTTGCAAATGACAAAAATAGGAAGACAACACATAATATCCATATAATGTCATACTAACATATAATACACATTTGACACAATCAAAACATCAGGTTCAAATCCCTCTATTTAAACATTTCAGTGGACCCATGTGTGATTTCACCATAGGGTCGATTTTGAAATGGCTTTTTATGGCTTATCTAAATTTATAGATAGATAGATATCTATTTCTCTCTGTCAACATCAACTAAATTCATCCAACTCTGGTACAGTCAATGACCATTGTCCCTTTTTTAATACATAAATAAATGAAAAGCGTTTACACAAAGTTACAAGGTGTATAGGTTGTAGAGGTCTGTGTGGTCAGGATGTAGCCTGGCATTCTAGTAGTAACATGGTACTAACGATGCTGGGGTTACGTTACAGGGGTCCATCACGTCTTCGACACAGGCTTCAGCCGGACCTTCAGTTTGCTGGAGAGCCAGCAGGAGTTCCTGGAGCGCTTCCAGAGGAAGGAGCAGGACAAGTCAGCTCTGCCCATGTTGACATCTGCCTGCCCAGGTATTATTACATTCAGATGGCCCAGCCATGACCCAGACCCACCTGCTAACCAGAGCTGGCTGAGGTAGTGCTCACTATAACACTGTTGTCACACAGATAGAAAGATATAATCAAGGACTTTGTTTGCTATTAATGTTGTGATGTAAATCTTTGTAAATCCTGCCTTTTGGAGTAAGTGTGAAGTTCAGTACTACTTATGAACCTGTACATTTATTAAAGCTGAAATAAAAAAAAAACGACATCACGCTCTATCTGTAAAATGACCAACACCCATGGTGCAGTTACAAGTGTGTTTGTGTGTTTATATTTATAAGGTTGGATCTGCTATGCAGAGAAGACCCATGGGGAGTTCATCCTTCCGTATATCAGCACCACACGCTCTCCCCAGCAGATGATGGGATCCCTGGTGAAGGACTACTTCGCTGAAGCACAGGTGAGGGAAGAGTTACACATAACCTAAGTCACCTTATTAAAATATCCTGTCGCCTCTCTTTATTTGTGGTTGTCTGTTTATAAGCTTGTGGACGAATGGCAAATATATTGTTCATTTCAGTTGTTGATTGGTTGATAATTGGTTTCTCGTGGTTTACTTTGCCATATTAGCCTGGAAATCTAGACCCACATTTAGAAAGCTGTAGGGTCTGGCAACGAGTAATGAAATTGGCCCAAATCGAGGGCTGGCACCGAGCATGCGTTTGAAAATATCACTGCACGCAATTGGATTACACTTCGACCCATCAGCAGAATACAAGGGGGGACGTATCCTGAGTCCCATATGCTCAGCTACCAGCAGAGCTAACCGATAGATTAGACTCTTCCCGTATCCGGTCGGTAAAACAGCAAAAACATCCTTCTTGCAAAGGAAAGCTTCTTTTAGAGGAAAAGGCAAGTCTAACTCTTTTATTGTAGTGGCCAAAGCCGTTTTAAACAACTGGTGTTCATCCGTAGCCATCTTGCAATGTTTACGGACTGATTCCCTAGCAGTGCTGTGGTCATCTGTTTAGCTTACTTCTGGCCCGCCTATATCAGATACACGGATGTAATTGGTTAACGTTCGGATCCAGGGGAATCGGGGAATGAGTATATTGCTCATTTGACTCACTGAGCGAATTCAAATTATGCTCTGGATTTCCAGGGTATTGCCCTATGGAAATGCGCCTAAATTGGCAAAACCACCCCACACCACTGTGCCATTCATTTCATGCAGTCATAAACTGTGATTAACTGAACATGATGATGATGATATTGTTTTGTCTTATGGTCAGGGCTTGAGTCCTCGGCAGATTTTTCACGTAGCGGTGATGCCCTGTTACGATAAGAAACTAGAGGCCTCCCGGCCAGACTTCTACCTCGAAGAAGCAGAGTCCCGAGAGGTGGATCTCGTCATCACCTCTGGCAAGTTGTGTGTGTGTGTGTGCGTGTGTGTGTGTGTGTGTGTGTGTGTGTGTGTGTGTGTGTGTGTGTGTGTGTGTGTGTGTGTGTGTGTGTGTGTGTGTGTGTGTGTGTGTTTTTTATTGAGTTTTGATGTGTTGTCCAATTGATGTCACTGCAGGAGAAGTTCTGAGCATGTTGGAGCAGGAGAAGGTGATTCTGAATGAGGTCAAGGCTGCACCCCTAGATGAACTGTAAGTGATTGATCTGGTTGATCAGTGTTGAACCGTTGCTTGCTACGATCCACAAGAGGCACTGGAGCTATAAAAATGTTACGTTGTACATGAGTTCTAAAAGATAGATTTTTTTTTCTAAAACCTTATTTATAATGATTGGATTTTAGTTTTTAATTTGTGTGGTACCTAATCAGTATGTATCCTTGCAAAACATATCAAAATATAAATTGACAAATGGTAAATAAAACACAATGAAAGACATTAAAAAATTACATTTAACAAAGAGATCTGACTGCATTTATTGAACTAAATGAATACATCTTGAAGTGCATCAGGTGGTAGGTGATGGTTTGTTTAACTGTGTGCAGATTCAGCAACGTCAACGGCGGTGAGTTACTGAGCCATGCGGGTGGGGGGTCCGGGGGTTACCTCCACCACGTGTTCACACACACCGCCAAGCAGCTGTTTGGAGAGGAGGTGAAGGAGCTCACCTACAAGACACTGAAGTAGGTCCTCCAAAATATGCCACAACAAAAAGGCTTGGCTGGTGAAGAGAAGACGCATCCATTGTTTTCATGACAAATCAACTAGTCAATTGTCGCTATGCATGTTTTTATTTTATGATATTATTTATTTTTGTCTCCAAATAATGGTAATTAAATGCTGTCTTCTCCAACTCAACTAGGGATAGTACATCAGTAGTGTTTATTTTTTTGTATTCTTTCAGATGTAAACAAAGAGGAATGTCGTTCTTTCTACAAGTTGGTTTTACATTTTGAAGATGCTTTTATTATTCTTGCGACTTGGGGATTTCATGTCCTTAATGAGCAGGTATTGGGGGGTCAGGGCATCTTCATCGATGCCAAAAGTTAGGGTGCAATGCACATTAAGGGATCGAACCCAGTTCCCTCCACCGCCCTGCCCCCTTACCATCTCCCCTTCACCCATAGGAACAAGGACTTCCAGGAGGTGACCCTGGAGAAGGATGGCGTGGTGGTGCTGCGCTTCGCCAGTACCTACGGCTTCCGTAACATCCAAAACCTGGTGCAGAAACTCAAGAGGGGAAAGTCCCCGTACCACTTTGTGGAGGTTATGGCCTGTCCCTCAGGTAAGGAGAGGAGGGGAATCCAAAAAGACAATCGGTCGTTTTATTCAATATTGAAGCCAGCGTTTATGGTAATAGTTCAGATAAATAGGAATGCTGTATTAATAAAAAAAGTGCATGAAAAAAATTAATTTGAAGCCATTCAAAAATATTAAGTTACTACTACAGCCTTTGGTGTATAAATCCATTTTGTTTTTCATATTTGCATTTATCAAATCATTGTCAATCATGTCCATTAACACCTACTCAGATGAATTCTCCTGCTATCCTCCGCCACCAAATAACACATGCTCTCTGTTTTTCTTTCAACCCTGGCCCCCACCACCACCATGCTAAGGCTGCCTGAACGGAGGTGGCCAGCTGAAGCCCCTGCCGGATCAGACCAGCAAGGACCTCCTGCAGCAGGTGGAGCGGCTCTACAAGGCCGAGACGGCCTCCCTCCCAGAGGACGACACCCGCGTCTCGGACCTCTACCACTCCTGGCTTCACAACGTAGGGGCTGAGCGGGCCAGGCAGCTGCTGCGCACACAGTACCACGGAGTGGAGAAGATCTCCAACGGGCTCATCATCAAGTGGTGAAAAGGCGGAGATGGAGAATAGGATGTGATTTTAGTTATGGTTTTTGATAAAGGAAACGCACACATATCACGCATATAGGCCTGAATCGATCTACACGAAAAGTATCAAATGTATCTCTACAACCGTCCAAGGGAAAACAGGTTATTTATATAATAATTTTTCACACATTCTTTTTCGCACATTTTGACGTTGTGGTTGCAGAAAGACTGCTCGTCTATTGTGTGAAGACTAATATTTTCAAATAATGAATAAATGTAACACTATTTTATCATTCCTGCATTATGAAGATTGCAATTAAATATATATTTTAAATGATCATGCCGTGTGACTCAAATTACATGTGATGATGTGTGTGGCTAAAATAATAACTTGTAATAGATATATTAACACTACATGGAATGATCTGATCAATGACATGTGATGTTGTGTGTGGCTAAAATAATAACTTGTAATAGATATTAACCCTACATGGAATGATCTGATCAAGCCCATCATATCATAACATAAGACACCCGGCTCTTCAGTTTCCAATACCTTGTTTTAGTTACTGCACAGGAAGGGCGGTAGTATTAATATCAAAAAGTCACAGTTAAATAAAACAACTTAGATGAATTTAACAAGAACATACAATTACATGCAATACATTTATCACATGGGTCTTGTTCTGTTGCACTTTGTCTGTCTGACATCTTTGTTAGGAAACCACATCATTCAATGCATTGGGCTTGAGTGAGATGAGACACCTTTGTGGAATTACCTTGTGGCTCTGTCACGTTAAAATTGTACCGGGGGCGAAAATTGTACCGGCCTACGTCATCGTTTGTTTACATCCTGACAGCCTGACAACCTGCCCGGCAACAGACGACGCGATGCAGAAAACATGTTTCCAAACGACGAAATAACATAATACAGATAGCGGATCGCTATCTGTATTATGATAGATAGCGATAACACTTGTTTTTACTTTATATTTGTATTGTATTTAATTGTTTAATCTAAACAATAAAAAAATTTGCCCGCAAAACGGGCGATCGCGTCAAATGACGCGTCAAATCACGTAGGAAGGTTCTTGAACATTCTAGACTATGAAACCTGCTTAAAACACTCAGTTTACTAGCTAAATTCGATTAAACAATTCGATACAATACAAATATAAAGTAAAAACAAGTGTTATCTAGCGATCCGTTATCTGTATTATGTTTCAAGAACCCTCCTACGTCATTTGACGCGATCGCCCTTTTCGCGGGCAAAACATTTGTCATTTGACGCGATCGCCCGTTTCGCGGGCAAATTTTACAAATACAATACAAATATAAAGTAAAAACAAGTGTTATCGCTATCTATCATAATACAGATAGCGATCCGCTATCTGTATTATGTTATTTCGTCGTTTGGAAACATGTTTTCTGCATCGCGTCGTCTGTTGCCGGGCAGGTTGTCAGGATGTAAACAAACGATGACGTAGGCCGGTACAATTTTCGCCCCCGGTACAATTTTAACGTGACAGTCCCCCATATGCAGAATGTGTCCATTAGGTAGGTCGCCTTTGCCTTCGGATTTCATCCAACGTGGTATTCACTAAGCCTTAAAACCCAAGTTCCATGTTTCAGGCCACTTGGTTCGTAAGTAAAAGAGTGCTCATCTGAGTGCTCATCTGCTCATCAAAAAAGGCCACTATCCAAGACAGGGCTTTTATACTTGATTAGGAGAGGGGAAGTACAGCCCATAAATGGGTACTTCCTTGATAGCGCATGAACTCTAAAGAAAGTTCCACATTAACTTTTTCAGCTCGTAGGCAAACATTTTAACAGGAAACATTTAGTTTGCTGAACAGCTTTACAGGAAAACTTCAATGCGAGTTACTGGAGCCATGCTACTGTAGACATTATTGCATCCAACTGCCGCAGAACGATGCGTTACGAATAAGTTGATAATATATATAATTATAATTGTGTGCGTGTGGCCATTAAGAGTTGAGATAGTGTTTCCCCTAGAATTTTTTTTAGGCCCGGTGGTAAGAGCTGATAGTGTGATTTGTTATACATTTTTCACGGGATGCTAGAGTATTTGTTGGTTATTTCCATATAAAACAATTGCTTAGCCATCAGAAGTTGGTTAAGTTATGGACATATAAAGAACGAGGCTAGTGTTTCGCGGGGGCGGTAAAAATGTCCATGGTAACGGCGGGCTGAACCAATCAGACGTCGCATTTACGCGATCGGTTCGTGGTATAGTTCTTCTGCCGGAGAATAAACAGTGTTTTTCTAAAAACAAAGTTGATTTAATATAAACTAATTTCATGTACAGGAGCATAAAGCACCAATACATATTGAGATAGCAGGTGGTGAGCTTGGATGGTTATGATATTATGGCTAATAATAATAATTAAAAAAAAAATTCAATTCTTTTTTTTTTCATTTTTTTTTTTTTTTCTCTTTTTCTTTTTTTTTTCTTTTTTTTGGCCGGTTGTTGGCCTGGCGGGGGCGCTCGTTGGCCTGGCGGCCCGCCAGGCCTGAACAATGGTAGGGGAAACCTGATGAGTCAAATAATATTTCTGTAACGTCTTTCTGCACTTGCTTGTGAGACCAAATAAATATAGGGCTAGGTTTAACTGGGTGTCCAATTGACCCACAACTAAACTATATAACTGATCTTTAACCTCATAGACACCACAGACCTTCAAGAATGGACAAGAATAAAATGGGTTAATTTAGGAAAAGTTAAAAAAATGTCAAATCTAAGGCATTTTAATTTGTTCAGAAGCGTCCACAACGTACTTGGTGGTAGGACATTTAAAAAGAAAGGTCAACGTTAAGAATGGGTTATTTATTGCACTGCAGGTGGTTTATAACTAATTGAACAGAATCATTCCAACTATTATTTTACCTTTGATGATTAACAGACAAAAACAGAAATTATTGTAAACTCAAGTAGAAATAATTTCCAAATTATTATAGATTTCTGTATATGGATCATCCTTGATAGAATGTTTATCGTAAAGCTTCTACACAACAAAAAATAATAGATAACATATTAAGACAAGTAGCAGTAGGCCTAATCAAAAAGCTCTCTGTAGACACACTGTGGAAGTGTTATACGTTAACAAAAAACTATTTCGGAATTAGCCATTACATTACAGTGGAAATTATTTACAGGTAAAAGTTCTCTTCCTCATATAATCTAAAATCAAGCATTACGCCAGATTGGCTCCTGTAGCATTCCCCCAAAATATGTATTTGTAAAAAAAAATGAATTATTTTATATTTTTCAGTTTTAAAACATAACTTACTTAGAATGCCTCATTACCATAAGTTTCAGTTTTTTAAATAAATATTACATTGGATTCCAGCTTTTTAGCTCAATTTTGAGAAATAAAACATAAGACTCATTGTGTTTCCAATAGCATGCAGAGATCATATTCGCGCAATGAGCTTCACAGCTTGGGGACCTTAAAGCTATCCTTCTCTTTCCGTAGACTTCTCATTGTGTTAATAGCCTCAGTCTGTTTAACATGGTCTTGCACAGACTTCTCTCTAGAAGCAAGCAGAGAAAATAACACATTTATATCTTACCAACCATACAAAATAGTTCGTACTTAAAGAGCCAGTGAACCCAAAACCAATTGTCTTTGTTTTAAACATGGTCATTTGACATACAGTATAAGATCGTCAACATATTTATCTATGCCATTTACTGAAATTTCCCGAATTTAGAGAAAGATTGGGTAAATCCTGTTTTTGCCATTCTCCCCAAAACACTTTGAACGTTCCACTTGTATACAAGTGGCATTCTTTTCGTGACGTCCAAGTACCTTTTCCCCAGGCACTCTGACTTCAGGACCCAGGTCTGAGCAGCAATTTAGTATAACGCTACGGTGTGTGGCACATTTAATATACAACATCGCTTATCATAACGCTAATAAGTTACACAACAAAGGTACTGAAGAAATAT
The DNA here is from genome assembly GCF_902167405.1 of Gadus morhua. Taxonomy (NCBI): domain Eukaryota; kingdom Metazoa; phylum Chordata; class Actinopteri; order Gadiformes; family Gadidae; genus Gadus; species Gadus morhua. The sequence goes on along the minus strand of NC_044049.1, from coordinate 15,597,592 downwards.
CATGAAGTTAGCGTGGGTCGGAAAACCATGGGAATAACCATGGGGCTAAAACTCTTCTTTTTTTTTTCAAATCAATTGTTAGAATTCCATCTGAAACAGTGGGTTCACTGGCGCTTTAGGTAAAAAAAAATCGGCTTTCCTTATAATAATAGTAAGATAACAGGAATTTACATACTTTACTCTCATAAAAGGGTTGTATGTGAATTCATCTGCCACAGTGGATGGAACGGTAGGTTCACCCTTGTCACATTGTTCCTAGGATTACGTCACATCAATAAATCAAATGTTATTCTCATAGGCCCAAACAATGACAGCAACCAGCTTCACTGAAAGGAAATCATGAGATAAAATACCTTGGCCCACTCTAGCTTCTTAAGAATGTCTTCATTGTCTGGTTCCACGTGTCGTGCAAATTTCAGATTGCTGACGGTGTACTCGTGGCCGCAGTATACACGCTGAAAACACAAAGGAAAATATTACTGGGAAATTGATACTACAAGGCACTTATGAAACATCTCCCTCTGCTACAAAAAGAATGAGTTAAAGTAAAGGGAAATAAAACACATCAATGGTCCCATATTCGCCCCCAAAGCATCGGAGTATAAGTTTAATGATGGCTCCTGTCTACTATGCATGTTCATTTTAGTAAAATAGGTTTACATTACAGATTAAGTCTTTGGAAGCAGTAGTTACCGTCTCAGGTGGAAGTTTCCCAAGAGTCTCTATCAGGGCCTTGTACATCTGCTCCGCCGTGCCTTCAAAGAATTTACCACAGCCGGCAACAAAGAGCGTGTCACCTGGAACAAATGAACGGAGCCTACATGCAATATTTATGTTTTACTGCAGAAAGCATCTTTCTCAAGGATGCCGACAGATGTGGACATGGGGAAATCTTACGATCATCATCGTACACAAAGAGGGCATAGGCCAACCTAAGTGGCGATACCTGTGAACACTGCTGGGGGTTCGGTGCTGTTTTCTTTGGTTACATAGTAACAGATGTGGCCGGTCGTGTGACATGGAGTGAACAGGCATTTCACAGTGAGGGAGCCAACCTTGGAACGCACACGGAAGTATGGTTCAATGCATTTAATAAGGAACTTTATTAGACCCAGGATGGACAATTAGGATTCAGAGTACAACATAGTCAAAACAATTAAAATGTTGAAAAAAACGAAGATAAAATATGTATGTAAAAGATATGAATGAAATTGAATGAGATTTCAAGGCATCTACAATGCATGAACCATTTGCATTATGGCCACACAAATTACTTAGCTAGCTAGTAATTTATTACAGTTTAGTAATTCAAGCAGTTAAAGGTCCCATGGCGTGAAAAATTTACTTTATGAGGTTTTCTGACTTTATTATAAGTTCCCCTAACCTGCCTATTGTCTCCTAGTAGCTAGAAATGGCGTTAGGTGTAAAACGAGCACTAGGTATCCTGCTCTGCCTTTGAATAAACAAAGCTCAGACACGCCGATTTGGTTTTTCCCCTTATGTCCTCAGATGGGGACATGTTACTTCCCCTTTCTCTGCTTTGCCCGCCCAGAGAATTTGGCCCGCCAATGAGAGAATGAGCTACGACCATGCGAGCGCCACGCGTGTGCGGGTAAATAACAAAGAAGTGTACAACACTCACGTTGATGTGTGTGTATTCACACACACACACACACACACACACACACACACACACACACACACACACACACACACACACACACACACACACACACACACACACACACACACACACACACACACACACACACACACACACACACACACCCCTTTGTTATTAGTGTTATGGCGCATTACATGTCGGGTTCTCTGACGTCTCTGGTATTTCGACAACGAGACTCGTAGCGGTGGTTATCTCAGCCATGTTTGAGAAGGAATTGGGGGAAAGATACTTTGGCTTTGACTCCCTGAAGTAGATGAACCGCGCTGGAGGAGAAAGGGATTGTTGACCGCAATTGTCTCCCGCCAGAGCCCCGCTGCCCCGCTGCGAGGCACCAACGCCGCGGGGCGGGGATACCTCGGCGCTGCCCACTGCCGAGGTAGTGGTGCCTCGGCACAATACACAACTCAAGTATTGGACAGCCATCTTGCTCAAGAACACAATTCGGACATGCATACAGAGAGTCTTACTTTGAGGGTGTTGGAATGAGTGACTTTCTTCGTGAGGGCATCAACTCGGTCATCCCCTCCATACACCTTTAGTCCCGGCATCAACCTTACCATCTTCTCATTCCCACCAGCATGATCCCTGCAGAGCCAACAGGCTTATGTTACCCACTACAATAACCATCAGGATGCCAATGCTTTTTTCAAATGGCAATAGTAGATATTGTTTACCAATGGTGATGGGTTGTCAACACTGTTGTGAGACGTACTCCATGTTTTCTGACTGCTTCAATAACCTGTAATGGCACAGCCACAGTTGAACGTTAACTTATTAAACTGATCTCAATGTTGTCGCCATACAGAAATAACTGTCCCCAATGCATTATTATATTCAGTCAAAGTTTGTGGCTCCACCTGGGAAGCTTCTCTTGGTTTGCTTTTGTGAGCATACACTAGGTGTTAGTGGGGGAACTCCTTCCGGAATTTTATCTGGTTTCCATCTATCTTCTCTATGGGCTGTGATCACTATACAAGGCCTAAGCCCAGTGGTGTAGTCTACGTGATACGCAGGTATACGCCGTATACCCACTAGGAACGCACCAGGATTTGCGTATACCCACTTAAAAATGTGCACGGATACGCATCAATCGTCTTGTGACAGATCTTTCACTTCTGTGTTTATTTTTCGGAAATATCGGTTGGGTATAACTGCAATAAAATACTTTAAGCAGGGGAAGTAATCTCCTACATTCACCATTCATAAAATTCCCGCTGCGCGCTCGCGCTCTGCCCTGTCTCTGTTATGAAGCGCGAAGCTGCCCCTGCATCTCTGCACGTTAGTTGGCGGGCCGAGCCCCTCCTTCTCGCGTGTGTGTGCGTGCGTGGGCGTGCGTGTGTGTGTGTGTGTCCAGTCCTCCCATATTAATGTGTAAACTACATAATAAGTAGTCAACAGAAGACAATGTTTTAATCCCACTTTATATCTCCTTGTTACTTTTAGATGAGAACCCCTGGCCAGCCTTTCAGACTGGGTGTCAGGCTAGGGAATTTAAAAACATCCTTGGTTAGAGTGGAGGGAAAAAAAGTTTTAGGTAAATGTCAGCCAACATACAGGTATACACAATTGAAATTCATAATGTTAATCACTATGCAAATGAGAGTATAGCTAATTAATGGTCATTTTTAAGGTGCAGTAATTTCACACTTTTACACAATTCAATTACTGTATGGTATGTTAGATAACAACAGTAAGAGCTCAAATTAGAGCAATTGAAAGAGTGAAACATTACTCTCCTGTCATCTCCTTGTTAGCCATGGATGTAAACAGTTCATTAAATTATATTGAGTAGATGTTGTCCTTGTTTAGCATGTGCTATTGCTACTATATATACAAAGGACAACTTGTCATTTTTGTGTTCTATTTGTTCATACTGTTATTAAAACTGATAAACCTACTCAGCTTTCCATGATTGTTGATCATCATTATACTCTTAAATCAGCGGGTTGTAGACCCCTGCGTTGGTGAGTGTGGTGCAACACCCCATAAGCGCCACACACGTACACGTACCGGTCGGACGGGTTTGTACGAGGCTGGGAGGGAATCATCACAGTATACCCACTACAATCAAATAGACTACACCACTGCCTAAGCCCTTGGTATGTGTACAAGGTACAGGTCTCAAGGCACCCTGAGTCTGTTCTATGTGACACATCATCTGGTTTCACCAAACCATGACCATATATAATGTTATGCTGAACAACTACATATAATTATGGCCTAGAAAATTCGGTTGTATGGCCTAAACTAGTTTCTAAGTTTGGTTAGGGAATTATGTGGCATTTCCGTGATAAAAGATAGATTCAACAATATAAGTGTCTGTACAGTACACATATTAACAGGTTGCGAACAAAACAGAAATACAGACAAAAAATATACAGGCTTGCTTTACTCATGTTTAATCATGTCTCGTTTACTACCTGTTAATATGTAAAGACACACATTCACATTGAGATAAGGATTTATAATCGTTCACAAAGAGTGAGTATACAATGGGAGTACTCAACCTACCTTGATCGGCTCGACGGGGTCGACAATAGCTGCTTCTTTGGAGTCCACATCGATCACAAGGTACATGTAGTTGTCACTGAGCGCTGGAAGTAGTTCAATCTTCATGTTGGATTGTTCGACAACCGATGACTTCCTCACTAGGTTGTGGATGAGAGCAGCAGCCTGGGCTTTCACTTTCACAGGGACTGGATGGATGTATCAGATAAAGGTTTACAATGACAGCCTTTGATATTGACAGAAATAATAGAATATGATCGACAACCGAACTAAAGTTATGGAAAGAAGGAAAGTGAGCTTCAATAGCCTTTTAGGCAAATCAAATATTTAACAAATTGGTCTAGCTTGAGTCAAGTTATGATTGACATTTCTTGAAAACGTGGGAATAACGGCAAGTTCGTTCGAAAAGCAACATTCAACACCTATTTTATGATGAATACGACAGCTATAAGAGTTATTATTAATATGCTGAACATCAGCGTAAAACCAAAATAAAAAAAACACAGCCTGGCAAGCAGTGACATTCTAAATAAAGACTGCGTTACACCGGTTATACAACCAACAAAGTGCACCAAACTAAAGTGTCGGCTTAAAAATGAAGAAAATAACAACAAACCAAGGCTGTAAGTCGTTGCAGCTCCGAGAAAACCAAGAGTGCAGGCATTCGTTAGCAATGACCTGAATAACATAACAACGCTGATATGTGCAATAAGGTAAACTGGTTCTTTTGGGTTTGGTTGGCGCGTAGTTTTGCGTCACATATCAACTTTAACCTCCTCGACTCCACCAATCGGGTGAGGGGGGAGTGTTACGGGGTAGGTTTGCTTGGAACGGAGCATTTGACATATATTTGACATTGGATTTGAGTTTGCTTGCATGCACTTCAATAGGGATACGGGGTATACTGTTCAGTGTGCAGTTGTGACTGTATATATATACCACTAGCTATCCCGTTTCTATGTTTGCTAATTTAGCCCAAAATATTTGTTCCCATTTGAGGCTCCGTAGATTGCCACCTCACACGGAAGTGGGAGGGTTTTGGTAATAGGTCCATGGTTTTGCTGTCAAAGGTCATTTTTACAGGCGCGGACTGCTTTGATGCGGATGAAAACTTTTTTTGAGACACGTAATGACTGCTCGAAATATATCTCGGTTCTGGGAATGGGGCAGGAAAATCATCTGCGTGGGAAGAAATTATGCTGACCATGCAAAGGAATTAAAGAATGCTCTTCCTACAGAGCCTATTTTGTTCTTGAAGCCACCTTCTGCATACGTTACCGAGGGCTCCCCTATTCTGGTCCCGTTCTACTCCAGCAACTTGCACCATGAAGTTGAATTGGGGGTTGTAATTGGGAAGGGCGGCACGGCTATCTCTCAGAGTAACGCTATGGACCACGTTGCGGGCTACGCGTTGTGTTTGGACATGACAGCCCGAGACATCCAGGAAGATTGCAAGTCAAAGGGTCTGCCATGGACACTGGCTAAAGCTTTCAACACCTCCTGCCCCATAAGCGAATTCATTCCCAAAGAACGGATCCCTGACCCGGGAAACGTGACGCTGTGGTTGAAGGTGAATGACCAGTTGCGACAGAACGGCTGCACGGCTGAGATGATTTTCTCAATTCCTTTTCTCATCAGTTACATAAGCGAGATCATCACACTGGAGGAGGGCGACCTCATCTTAACCGGGACGCCGAAAGGGGTCTCCGCCGTACAGCAGCACGACGAGCTCCAGGCGGGCATAGAAGACGTCATTACCATGAACTTCAAAGTCAATCGAAAAAATAAATAAATCAAAATCATGTGTGATTTAACAAATGTATGGATGCAAGTGTCGATTGGAAATGATTTATTATTGAAAATGATGGATTAACATGTGATTTCATTTGTTAAATTAATGAAATGCTGTTTATTCGCCAGCAGGTGGCGCCACTTTAGCGCAAGTGTTTGCAACATGTTAAAAATATCTAGCGAATGCTTATGATTGCTCATTGGTTGTTCATTTAACTAAATATATTTTTAAGCCCATAGTAAATTAAAGATGATTTACAAATATACGTAACGTATATATGTATATACAGAACGTATACCTTTTCTTTCATTAAATGCTATACTCATTTTTTTCAAAAATGGAAAAATGAAATGTGTATAGAAATGAATTAAATTGTTACGCGTTTCAAATGCATTTGTATACATTCTCCTTGCACCAAAATATATCTACCTTCCTCTCTGCAATTCATGGTGATATGTTAGTTATCAAGCCATGCCAATCTTCTCACTTGCTTAATTAGATTAGTTGTCTTCCTTCCTTCGAGACATTCGGTGTCCTTTGATCATGCTCAATTTAATCAAGTACTTTATTGTCAAGAAGTGTCCTAAAATAAATACTTTTTCATCAGTAGCCCAAATTTTTTTTAATAGATAGGAATTAGCCTTATTAATCTATATAGCAGAACGTCTAGTTGAGATGACATGGGCCTAGGCTTGAAACCGGGTAAAATCTTGTTTACTGTTTCTTTAAGAAATATTCTACCAAGGAATAATAAGTAATGTCTAACATAAATTAATTATATATATAATTATATATTTTTTCAGAAGGAGATCTTATACATTGTAGTTCTACAAACATGTAGCGATATAAAGTGAATTACCAGATTTGAGCTTGTCATTAGACATTCGATATTATTATAAAGTTAAACATTAATGATTATATGATGACATTAATCCTAATTCAGGAGTCTGTAATTTCTAATCAGTTCCCCTTTAAGAATGGTTCTTCAGTCTACTACTGTTTGGTCCTGATTGTAAACGCTGTCAGTTTGGTCCTGCTTGTAAACGCTGCATATTTTAAGGATCCCAAACTTACAATTTGATGCAACAAATAGGGACAAAGAAGAGCTAAACTTCACACCATTCCTGTCGATTCCAGTGACAATATTGAATATCACATTTCCTCAAATGTGGTTGAGCACGGACGTGTGAAGTTCAAGAAGACTACCTGCATGGGAATGACCACATTCTTGCAGCGCTGTCAAACATCTGTTCCAGGTTCAGTTACACCTCCTTCTTTCCCACAGGCCTCTCTGTTTTCAGGATCAATCAGGGGTCTTCACCCCCCCCCCCCCCCCCCCCCCTACTGCCCTAGCCCCAGCGGCCTGTCCTGGGCCTGTCTACCGTAACCCGAGTCCCCTGTACATCCATCTCCCATCACTCTGGGGCATCGTATCACCCAAGCCTAAGCATTGGCCCTCAGGGGCCCCTGGGGGCCGGTGTGTCCATCAATGGGGAGCCAGGTATGACAGATTCAATAAGGCTCTCCTCAGTGTGGGGGGAGGGAAACGGCTCATAGCCACCACAAGGCGTTTTTCTGGCTTGTGCTAAAATAGATCTAGAGAAGAGGGTAATGGGTGTGTGTGTTTTTCTTTATTCTTAATACCCACGGTTCATTGGCCCCTTGAAACGACTATTACACCCCGATGGATAGTTCAACGGTAGCTTCAAAGACCCATAGACACAGCTCTGGACCAGGCATTTAGCAGCCTCTGAAGTGGTGTTTGGTCATCGACGGGAATAACAATGACACTGGTACGGAATAGCTTACCTGGAAACCCCCACCCTGTCCGCTATTCCTTCATCGTAATGTCACGTTGAATCAAGCTTGGAAGTTAAATAGAGTCAAAACCATTTAACGCAGCGTCATTCGTTTAGACTCCATTATTTCCATGGCTTGAGCTGTTTAAGACTTTGTCTTTAAAGGATTCTGATGTGCAAAAAGGAATCAAAGCATGCAGTGGTGTCAGACATTTCATGATGACGTCAGGAAGAGGCAAGTGTTTGGTAGAGATTCCTATTTATTTACTGGAGTGGATGTAGGTCTCCTGACAATCTATCGCTTCCATTGTCTGATGTGATACAAATACAGAGGGGAGTAGCTCCCCCCCCCTCCTATTTCTTAGAATTAAATTATGGACAGTCATAATCATACAAGACACAGCAGGTGAGAATGAACTGGAAGCACTTATTCCTCATGTACTCCCTAAATTTACCGAAACTTAAGAGTGTGTAGAGTAGAGTGATGGACTAACAACTAAAATATGCAAATTACTTGTTATAGAAAGTGTAGATAGACCAGCCATTGGAATATACTACAAGCTAGACTGAGAAAAAGGTTAGATAGACTATCTAGGATGATATACTTAACGGATAGACTAACTAGTGTTTATAGAGAAATAAAGTAGACAGATTAACCACTAGGATATACTTATAGAGAAATAATGTAAATACAGTACTACTAACTAGATGGAGAAAGAGTGGAGAGTGTGTGTGTGTGTGTGTGTGTGTGTGTGTGTGTGTGTGTGTGTGTGTGTGTGTGTGTGTGTGTGTGTGTGTGTGTGTGTGTGTGTGTGTGTGTTTGTGTGTGTGTGTGTGTGTGTGTGTGTGGTCATTATCCAGATACATTATCCAGATACCTTCATCCAAAGTCATTAGTAGGTAGGGCATTGTCATCGTGATGCTTTGTTCTGATGCGGACATTGGGTATCTAACCCAGTAGTTTTTAGCTGGTTGTTCTACACTGCTCACGACCAGACTATCCTGCCAACGATGTTCCGTGAGAAGGTCTTGCATGCGAAACGGTTTTAGAACTGGTCTGCGTCTGTGTCTAGGGGAATGACCGTTGGTGACAGCCTGCTATGTGTGCCATGTAGCATGTCACGAGACCTTGCTGTGGTGTCGTCATTCTAAGCCCAAAACCACCGGCATAGCCAACAGAAGGAACGACTTAGTAAGTATACGCATATACACATATGTCCTCATCACTAATCCGCACATTCCTAGGAAAGTAGAAAGCTTGATTACGTATATGAACATATTTACTTTCTCTCACTCTTTCTCTTTCTCTCTGTATGTGCGGGCATGTTGCATGTCTCCTGCGTGCCTACGAATTCCTGCATTTAATTTTTTCCCAGTTAAATTTAAACATTGTTTTTCAAAGGTTTTTCCTGTCAGCCTGCAAACTTTGAAGGCTTAGGGATCTATCTCTTCATTTGCAGAAGAAATAAGGCAAAAAATGGGATGCTGGGTTTTGATCAAAACCCAACCGATAAAGTGACGACAAAGACATAAATGAAAGGGCCCAATAAGTGCCTCTCTAGCCTACACTGTAGACCTGGCAGAGTTACTGCAGGAGGAAGAAGACCACTCGGAGGGAACTGTAAACTGGAGTCCAATGAAACAGAGCCGTGTTCAAAAGGTCGATGCTAGGTCAACACACTCGTTTTCAACAAAGGGTAGGAGGTCGGACAACTTTATAAATAAAATAGATCTCAGTTAAGACGGACGTATAAGGGGAAAATAAGGTAATGATGCTGTCTATACGATTTTATTTTGGCTCCTCATCCATTTTGAAACATGAGTTTTGTCCTAGGCCTTGCTATAAGAGTGAAGTGTAAACATAAATAAGTCTGGAAAACAATCAAATAAATACCATTGTAATACTTTAATCCATAGCCCAATAAAGACCTTTTTCCAAAATGTACTTTTAATAACATTCCAATCCTAATTACGCTCTCAACAATTAAAGCACGGAGCCAGGCTTTAACGAGAAACCTTGGACCCTTTACCACAGGGAAGAAAGAATTTCCCCAGGCATTTGTTTCCAGGGTTGAAGGAGACTGCGGTGAGGGCGGAAAATGTGTGGATTCCTGTTCAAGTTACGGAGCGTCTTCATTTGCCTCTCCTCAATTTG
>NC_044049.1:15572654-15582654 GCF_902167405.1 Gadus morhua | reverse complement strand
CGTAGTAACACTGGTGAATAAAGAACAGATCAGATTGCAGAGTGCTGCAGAGTGGTTCGCTTTTTGGTTATTCAGTAAAAAGCATTGAATTATATTATGGATAGTAAAGGAGCCTTTTGTTCTATAGTAATCTACTGTATTTCCATGTAATTATGTCCTGGGAAACATAACCCAACACAGAACATGTTGTTGTGTGTTTATGTATTGTGCACCTGTTCTACTGTACATCAGATGTTGAAAAACGTTTACAAAAAAACGAAAAAGATCAGAAGAGCGCTTTTATTTTCTTTGTGTGTGGGCCATTGCTCCGTCTGCCTCAGTCTTCCTTGCGGGGTCCTGCCAGGAGGGCTGGCAGGACCCTGGGCCTCCTTGGGAGCTGTGTGGGCACCTTGTTGGTTACGAGTTAACCGAGCAGCAGCTCCGATGTCTCATCCTGACATTTACGGACGCTAGCGGTTCATCACTCACACACTGAATATTATCTCCATGCACACATTGCTTGGACGAAAAAAAAGGGAACGACAATTGGAACGCTCACTCTCTCCACAGGCAGGACAATAATCTGTCCCTGTTGCGTGTTTCGACCACATCTTACAACGAATATGCCTGGAAATGGAAATGGGTTGCGGGGGGGGGAGGGGTCCACAGCAATCTCTTGCTGTACCATTAAATCAACAAGTAGGGTCGTGTTGCGTCGTGTGTTTTGTTTGTTGCCTTTTAAAAGCCGACGTGGAATACAGCATGTTAATGAAAGGAGCATTCTTCAAAGGGTTTGGAAGAACGAGGGTGCCTGACATGTTGCGGCCGTGCAAGAGAAGCATATCATTCAGAAATACAGACCAGAGCTATATCTCGACCAGACACCACTTTGAAATTATTTCATCCTGCCAGTTATTTACTTTTTCTTCTCATTGTTCACTCAATGGACTTTGATGATTGTTTTGAGAAGTCAGTTGGATAAAGACTTTGTTAGTTCGTTCTTTTTGTTTCCATGCCAACAATGTGGTAAGAAAGCACACATGAGTAGGATGAGCCTCGGGATAAAAAGAAAACAAAGGAAGCTGATGCCAAAGAATGGAGGTGCATTACAATAACATGCACTGTGTGTGTGTGTGTGTGTGTGTGTGTGTGTGTGTGTGTGTGTGTGTGTGTGTGTGTGTGTGTGTGTGTGTGTGTGTGTGTGTGTGTGTGTGTGTGTGTGTGTGTGTGTGTGTGTGTGTGTGTCTGCGTGTGCGTGTGTGCGCGTGTGTGTGTGTGTGTTCATCTATCTGTGTGTGCACACACACGTGCGTACTGTGTTTAGGAATGATCAGAGAGAAAAATGCCTTAAGAATTGCATTGAACCCTGAGCTAAGAGATCAAATGAATCTTCAAACCAGGAGTACAGCAGCACATCTTTTGGCTAATTCTTTTAATCCTGCGTACTGTAGCCCAGAGAGCTTCAGTGTGTGGGAGAAACAACACTCGCCCTATAATAGCCTGAAGCTAAGCACTAGTTCACTGTAGTTCAAAGTAGTAGCTTTCCGCTTCCTAAGCACTGGCTCTCTCATGACAACAACCCTACACTGTAGACAGTAGAGCAGTAAGGTAAATAGAGGGAGAGAGATGTTGCTGGTAGTGCTGTGAAAACTTTGAACAACCTTCCTCCCTGTAATCATGAGAAAAACAAGCATAAAGTGTCAACGATGAGTGAAGGAAAGTTTCAGGTTTCTTCCTTTACTTAAAGTTGTAAGTAGGCTATCCATTCATCGATCTCCATCATAAAAGAGCATTCATTGATTGTTATTCAACGACTGCAAACGTCCCGTCCCCTGTTCGCCTCAACCGAATCAATATGTCTGTCTCTGCATGTTGAATATTCTGATCACGTTCGTGCGTGTGTGTGTGTGTGTGTGTGTGTGTGTGTGTGTGTGTGTGTGTGTGTGTGTGTGTGTGTGTGTGTGTGTGTGTGTGTGTGTGTGTGTATGTGTGTGTGTGTGTGTGTGTGTGTGTGTGAGTGTGTGTGTGTGTGTGTGTGTGTGTGTGTGTGTGTGTGTGTGTGTGTGTGTGTGTGTGTGTGTGTGTGTGTGTGTGTGTGTGCAATGAGTAAATTAGTGTCTGTGAAAGAGGGAAAGAGGGACAGCGCTATAGGGAATGAGAGAGAGGGAGAAAGACACACAAAGAAATACAAAGGGGGTTGAAGCGATAGAGAGATGATATAGATGAATGATAGTACCTAACTGTGATGGGGCCTCCTGTCCTCTATATTCTCCTCCAGGAGCGTGTGTCCTTCACTAAGTTTGGCACTTGGATAATTGACTGTCTCTTCATTCTTATGAATAGTTAATGGTGTGTGGTGCCTCCGTTCCCTCTCTGGAGACATCATCATTCAACACACCCCTATGAACACTATTTACATTCACGTTTATAAACTTTATTTTATAATGCCATCATTTGGATGATCAATCTAAGTATTGCACAATGTTATCAATGGAGATTCACCATTGTAATTTGAAATAATAATTATTCAGACTTATTTATCTATATTATATATATATTTGTTTTTGTTCATAGTAATTGTGTTTCGAATAGTTTTACATTTGTTACACATTTCTGTTAAATTTAAGTAATTCAATTATCCAACAAAGGGGATATTTATAATATAATATCATATCATATAATCTTTTATCAAGGGAAACTGAACATAACAACATCGTTTTTTAAACCCTCCCAGATTGCGAACATGGTTCAAATCATAATTTAGGGAATAATACCCAATAATAATAACTAGCATAACAACACACAAACAACAACAACACCAACAACCGGTCCTCTGGCATGTGAACCGTATGCAGGGGTGCGACTGGGCGGAGGCATGTTTTCAATTTAATGGGCTGTGTGGAGGCCCTGCTGTTCGAAGGATGTGGTCCTTAGCTCCCTGAAGTGATACAGCACTGATTATACCACTGATACGTACATAGCAGGCTGGATTAGAAGACTAACTACTACCCCCACACACACACACACACACACACACACACACACACACACACACACACACACACACACACACACACACACACAAACACACACACACACACACACACCCCTTGGCAAGAAGGATGTGGCCAGGAGATTTCCTGCCCCCCTCTGCCCCCCCCCCCCCCCCCCCCCCCTTAAGTGTCTGGCTCTCTGCACAAAATACTTGCAAATTTAAAGGGTACCCTGGTCTGACTTGAACGGCAACAAGACAAGATGTCCATTTAGGAATCACATTGACTGGCTTTTAAGCAAAGAGAGAGAGAGAGAGAGAGAGAGAGAGAGAGAGAGATTTAGCAAGTAAATTAGCAGTTATTGTCGGCTAAATGTCACACAATTTGGTGTGCAGATGGTTCTACCAGAAAGTTGTGGAAAGTTGTGGAAGTTCGCCATTGTCGGTCAACAGTCATGGTGTTACAATGGGCACATAAGAAAGCATTTGTTATCTTATTAGCTACACAAAAGCCTGTTGTGGGTTTGTATAAACTTTGGTTTAACAGTTGCTAACTCGGTAGCTAAGATGGCTTCGGTAGTGAAATTTTCTTTCTCTCTGCGCCCCTCAGCTCTCTGCTCCGCATGGATAGTGCCAATAAAACCTCAACATGTGTGATTCACAGAGAAAGAGAGAGACAGTGAGAGGCAGAGAGACTGAGAGTGGATGGGAAAGACAAAGAGAAAGATAGGGGTGGATTTGAAATAGAAAAACGAGAGAAGAGTAGTATTCTGTGTCAAAAACATCACTTCAGTAATACTGGCTCCTACTGAATGTGACTAATAGAAATAATCTGTACCTGAGCATATCAAGCTCATCACTCAAGCTCTAAGTCAAACATCAAATGACCGGACAGAAAAAGCTGTTGTGTATTTGTATGTCAAACTAATTGGCTTTCAATTTCCCTTGGGAAAATTTCCCCAATATTCCACAGAGTATTGTTTTTTCCCAATGCATAGTATTTTCCTTGGATATCGTGCCAGTGCAACCATGCAAGAATAGTATGTGTGTGAAATGTTTAAACTCAAGAGATTTTATTTCTTCTAACGTTGTTTCTTGTTAGCTTTGACACCGAGCTGAAATGACTTGTATAGAAATTCTTCCCCCCAAAAAGTGCTTCGCAAAATGGACCACAATATGACTCGATTTATTTAAATTTCATCCACATGTTGGTATATGAGATTAGGCCCTTTTCAAACCACAGCCAAAATTCATCACTAGCCTCTAACCATACAGATCACCATTAAAACTGTGTTCAACTCAACACTGTACACTATAGAAACCCACTTCCTGCTGCTAGACCAATCGGGGGTAGTTGAGCCTACACATCAATTAAAGCCACCATGCTGAAAGAGGTGGACGGAAAATCCCTTGCATATGGAAACTCTCTGTCTGGATACGCTTTACACAACAATAATATGGATATTAAAACCATACAATAATTCATTGTCAAATTAGGATTAAGCTGTATAGCAATAGAACACATTAGTCTCAAATTATCCAATATTATACAATCCACTCCAGAAAACATAGCATTGTCAAAGAAAAGCTTGAAGAGAACAGAAAGAAAAACAGTTTTCTCCCCTTGTCATCACATTCATTTTCTTATTTACATAAATCCATATCCTTTATGAAGTCCAATCCATTCTTTAATGCTGCTGACATTTCCCCCTGCAACTGAGTGGAAGTGTGCTGTGTTAATCACAATCCTATTGGAGAATACCATCTGTGTCATGAATATAGGTCAGGCAATCCATACACTGTCATGATATCGATGAATGACCTCCCAGAGTATTTCTTCGGATAGAATTCCTTTATTTTCTTTGTGCGGATAACAATGCTATGCTATAAAGTGTAGCTTAGTTTGACATACCATAGCATTCACATTTCTGTTATCATACTGATAATGAAACATCTTATCATCGTAACATGACCCAGCTTCATGTTTAAATAACACCTAACAAACACCAAGCTATTTACTTGGGGCCTTTTCATGTCAGATGAAACCACAACAATTAGAAGTAAGTGCAGCATGTAAAGCGAGGGCCCACATTCTTCTTCTTCTTCTTCTTCTTCTTCATCTGTGGTGGTTATTCTTTCACATATGCAAGCTGTTACTGCAACGCTTCCTCGAAGACATCAGACAACTCGGAATTTCACATAATTGTTTCTTAGGTCCTCATGCCATGTTTGCGGGTTCTACTTGAACTAATGGGGCCACATTTTGTTCCCACGATCCCAACGAGGACTACATAGATAGAGAGTGAAAAGATGGGCAGGAGGGGAAGGAGGAATTGCAAACATAGAAGAGAGAAGCGCGAGAAACATTTAGAAAAGCTAGAAATTGTCATGCAACATAGTCTAGGCGGGGAAGGGTATGGCTCTGGGTTCCACCCAAATGAACATTGTCTACCTGTAAGCATCTAAAGTGCAAGATGCCCGACTCAGGGAGAGTAAGGGTGGGGGGGGGGGGGGGGGGGGGGGAGAGAGAGAAAAGGAGGGAGAAAGAGAAGGGAGACATTGAGGGAGAAAGGGGAGAAAAAGAGGGTAAGATAAATCATACATAGTCCCTGTTAGTCACTTTGGATAAAAACATCTGCTAAATTACTAAACTGAAAATAGAATACAAACAGGGGCCAAAGAAACCTTTTGTTTTTGTCATACACATGATAACACTGTTAGCCCATAAAGTCTACATAAAACTACACGATTCACACCGGGGCTCCCTCCTCCTCTCTTCCAACTAATGACCCCACACCCAGGCTCCAGAGCGGGATCCTCAATGCACATAAATGTTGTCGGCTAACCTCAAATCATGTGTGTTTGGCATTCACCAATACAATGCAATGATTTGCTGAGCAAGTCTAGTTCCTCCCTTGGAAGGAATATTGTGCATGTTGGACGCAATTCAAAAGATTTTTCGTATTGATTATTTTGAAATACAAGCGTTCAAAGGTTAACTTGACTAGAATGCTGTCAAGTAAAAATAAGTGAATGCTAAACACACCATAAATAAGGTCTCATCGAATAGATAGATTATCAATGACTTGCAATTATTGTTGAGATGGGAAAATAACCCTCGACCACATGAAAACTCCAACTTCAATCTAAGATAGACGTTCATGTTGTTCTCTCAGTGCATGTGTGTATCTGTCTGTGATCATATACATCTTTGTCAGAGCATGTGAGCGTGTTTCTGTGTGTGCACGTACCATTCTATGTGTGTGTGTGAGTCAGCTAACCAAGGCTCCACAGTCAGTCAGCATCAAGGCATCCCTTCTCTTCCCCACCGTGGAGCGGCTCCACAGTCCGCCTCCGAGAGGAAGGTTCCAGATCATGGTTCTGCATTGGTTGTCCCTGTCACTCACCACTCCCAATGGCGTGCTGCACATTAATGCTAAGCTATTCTCTCCCTCTTCTATGATCAAATAAACTCTCTGACATTGGTGGTGACATTAGCCTCTCCAGATTTCAGAGGACAGAATCCGCTTTCAATGATCTCAACCAGAAAGCCATGAAAAGAAGATCACGTTGCCCTCACGTGTTGTTTTGTTAATCCTCTGACGCTCACACCGCCTGTGTGCTCCTGTCTGCTCAGTTTCACCTTCACGGTCAGGCGTGTCAAAGTTAGACGCGACTGACACCTGCATTGAGGCGTCGCATGAGTCAACAGGTATCGTATGTATGAAGGCGTGGATCTGAATCACAGCGAGGGCAACAACACAGATGCGTACCTGATGGTCACTGTGAAGCCCGAGGGACAAAGTGACATACATAGGAGTGCGCTTCAGAACAATCATACTGACGCTGTGTGCTTGTGGCCATGTTCCCCTTATGGTTCTTCTCAAGAAAAAAGTCTGAAGAATTCTGTTGCTGGGCAGACTACATGATCTGTGTTAAATGCGCTGGCGGACTGTTTCAATGCAACTTTTTCATTGTAGGAGGAGGAGCTGAGGAGTAGGAAAATGGCATTGAAAGTGTTCTTCGCCATGAAATGTGTCTCATTCCTATACCCTCCGTGGACTTCTGGAGGCCACAGTTTCCATGTGGAGCTGGAGACCACAGGTCCACAAGACTAATCCGACACCGCTGCGAGAACCCTGCTGGGACTCGTTCAAAAGCTTGTAGGCCATCTGGAGATGATCACAACCACCTCCGTTCCGGCCCGTCTTGTTACGGCTGCCCCCCTAAATCATAGCCTATGACAGCCAGGTCGACCCGAATCATCATCATCTGATATATCTGCTCGATATGGAGATGAAAATATAACGTGCATATCCCAATTTTTTCTAACCTCAAACGAGTCTCATCCTTAATGTGTAATTGTATTGTCCCATGATCGGAGAATAGTACAATGCATTTACAAAACATAGAAGTTACAGCGATTGCTTTAAAGCCGGCACTAAGGGGATTTGCTTCCCACATCTGGTTCCTCTGCCCTCTCTCGTCTGTCTATAGACCCACAAATCAAAGACACGCGGCCAAAGTCAATAAAGCATTTGATCTTTGAAGGGTATGAACGCTTTTTTGAATGAATGTCAGGATGATCTAGTACTCCCCGGAGACCCCTAGATCAACTTTATCTGCATCATACAGTAAGCTATTGGCTTACTGGCTTTGGCTGTCTGAATATATCAGCCAGGCAGTGTGAGACTATGCTGGCTATTGACAGGAAACATCAGCAGTTCTCTACAGGTGAGTGACTCTCCCCAGGGACCATCAGGCTAAAAATGCACCTCTTTAGCCTTCAACCTTTAGGAAATACTCCTACTCAGCTCTACCCCTCTTGGTCCTAAAACCCCTGACCAAAATAAATATGAAGATTGTTTTCAATTAGGCAGTTTCATATTATGGGATTTGTTTTGGGGTTTAGCATGTACAAAACGGTATTTTCAGTCAACATGCTAATGTATGTAGTCAAAGTAAATATCGAACTAAAATGCTATAAGTTAGGATTGCCAAACTAAAGAATCAAATTGGACCCCTAGTGGACAATAGAAGATTGAATTCTTAAGGCCCATTGACATGGGCTTCAAGCTGTCCATTTAAACTGTATTGTTTTTAAGATGTATTGTTCACTCAGCCTCCTGCCTGTACATGCACATGCACTGTACTGGCCTATTCTAAGTGTTCACACCAATCTCAGAGTGGGAACTGCTACTGGAACATATAGAAACAATACATCTTTAATCGATTCAATATTTAGCTAATGGTTTTATTTAGCTAAATTTAACAAATTGGCCACATCAAAGTATATAATTTAATTACCTATGTTGACTACCCTGGATTAAGTTGGAGGACTCATCTGACTACAGTTTACAGTTATACGTTTCACAGCCACAATGACCCAAAGAGTGAGCTTTTTTTGTGAGTCAAATGCTAA
The DNA here is from genome assembly GCF_902167405.1 of Gadus morhua. Lineage (NCBI taxonomy): Eukaryota > Metazoa > Chordata > Actinopteri > Gadiformes > Gadidae > Gadus > Gadus morhua. The sequence goes on along the minus strand of NC_044049.1, from coordinate 15,574,261 downwards.
GGTTGGCTATCAAGGCAATTTTTGTTAAGTTTGGCAATCAGGAACATATATATTTGTTTATATATGTATAGGCCTACATATATACATATATACAAATATATATATTCCTGATATATATACATCACATAGGCCTATCTGTGTTTAACTATTCAGTCTTTAATTTTGATCTTAATGTCTATTTTGGCGATTCATTGAGAAATAGCCTACTGAGCGCCTCTAAATCACAACAGAATATTGCAGACCTTTTTTATTATATAGTTATTATCAAGTTCACATCAAATAAACAAAGCGTGTGCCTGCTTTTCACGTAGGCCTACATATGGAATTGCTACGGGCTATTTTTGACATTCGAAAAAAACTAAATTCGGCCTAAAGGTATACAAAGTCCACGTGCTCTGTAACCCATCACAAAAATAACAAATATTAAACAATAAAGGAATATAAGTTCTCCATACCTGTACCACTCAAGACCCTTATCATAAAAGCGGTCGAAGAAGTGCGGCTCTGCCCCCACCGCTCTCACGTCCGGGTGGATGCGGAGAAACTCAAGGAGCGCGCGCGTTCCACCTTTCTTGACGCCGATTATGATCGCTTGGGGGATTTTCTTGGTCCCGAATGTATTCGACACGGGGATGCCGTTACCCCCGTCCTCTGTGGTCCCGTCATAAATCTGTCTTGGACTGGGTAGTTGTTGGCCAGGTGCTTCTACTGCCCCGCGCTGTTCCGCGTCGCCGAGCGCACTCTCCGCAGAGTCCGTGCCGTTCCACCGGGACACCAGCTCTTCCGCAAGGTGCGACCGAAGAAGCGCTTGGGATCGCGGGTTGTCAAGTCCGCGGGTTTTATCGTCATAATCCCCGTCTGGCGATTGATGGCTGTATAAAGTTCTTGGCACTGAATCACAAACACCGGCAAGGCAGTAAAATAAGTATGTGAAGACGAGGAGCATGGTAAAGAACACGGACACTTTGGGCAGCACTGCTTTGCCCAAGTTGAACCTGACTCTGCATCCGCTACATCCCATGAGTTGATCTCCTGTTCAGCAACAAGAGGCAAAACGTTGACACCATACTTCTTCTTTCGGACACATCAGGAACAGTCCATTCAAGTCAAAAACCAAAAAAATACCTGTTGCATATGACTAAAGATTAAAATGCACGTGGTTGGTGAAAAGTAAACACAAACAATTGACAGAAAATATCTTCATAGTAGTTTTCTTTTAATTTGTAATTATCATTCGAGCAAGGCATTCAGACGTAAGTTGATGCCTTTGCAGTGGAGGGAAAAGGATAGTCATCTACTTTGGGACGTTAATTACCAGCCAGCCATTCAGTTACCTCCTCTTCAGCGCGTGAGTGAGCTCATAGCCTCATTGAACATTTCTGCTGTCCTACCTCTCTCTTTACGCCCCACCCCCACCCTTTTTCGTCTCCCAATAAGTCTCCTCACTTCCTCCTTCTCAACCTATAAGACTAGTAAGCTAATTACACAGACGCAACAAAGTTTTTACATTTACAATAATACATTTTTAACAACTTTATTAATTTATTTACATTCACCGACCTGTGCTTCTCTTCCTTTGTTTGTTTTGAACAAATTATTTCAAAGGG
>NC_044049.1:15412654-15567654 GCF_902167405.1 Gadus morhua | reverse complement strand
TTTCCGCCAGGATTATACAGGAATGACCCTTCTGTCTCTGTCTGTATAGACGTTCTGTTGGTAAACCATGATCCCCCCACATCCCCCACACCCATAACGGATGCCTCTTTCGCTCTCTGTCTAACCTTCACACTTCACACAAGCACAGTGTTGATAATACACAACAGTCTCACAAGTGTGGGGCTTAGGCCCCGTCCACACAGAGCCGATTCTTTGGTGAAACCGCATAAGTCTTGTGCATTTCGGCCGACCGTCCAGATTGATCCGGCGGATCCGGTGCCCGAAACCGCACTTTTCTGAACCCATGTCCCAGGGTGGTTTCAAATATATCCGGACCTATGCAGTTTAGGGTTAGGATTCGTGTGGACGCCTGAAACGCAAACAATGACGTCATTGCCCCCCCACCAGCTGGGCGACGTCAGAGTTGCGTTGAATTATTTATTTATTTATTTGTATTCTTTTTATATCTTTAAATACAGCCCCTTGATAAATTTAAATACTAACTGTACATTAAAAAGTATTTCTGCTCAATTTAAAAGGTTGAATCTCCTCGTGTTTGTATATGCGCACAGGCTTGATGCACTCCACTTTTTTCTGTGGTGAACCAGCGCTTTGAATATTTACCACAGCGTTTCTACAGCTCGATGCGTTTTCGCAATGAGTCCGTCTTAACGGAGATATTCCTGAAATGCATAAAACGAAAACGGATCGTTTTTACCCGTGTGGACGGGGCCTAAGCTTTTCAAATACACAGTAGGCCTATCACAAACGTAGGTTTTAATTACACATTAATGAGCCTTGGACATGTACACAAACTTGTATTGCGTGGGTTACAACTCTAGAGACTTTCAAAGTATTGTTCCATCTCTGCCATAATAGGTCAATCTGGAGAGGTGCAATGTTTATCCTTAACAAATAATGCAGATAAAAATGTATTGGCATAAATCTTACAATCAACCAATGTAGGATAAGATCTGAATAAAAGTATTAAAATGTGTGTGCGTGTGTGTGTGTCTGTGTGTGTGTGTGTGTGTGTGTGTATGTGTGTGTGTGTGTGTGTGTGTGTGTGTGTGTGTGTGTGTGTGTGTGTGTGTGTGTGTGTGTGTGTGTGTGTGCGTGTGTGTCCGTATGTGTGTGTGAGTGAATATGTCAGTGTGTGTCTCTGTCAGTGCATCTTTGTTTGTATCCGATAAGAGTCTATCCGTGTATGCATGTCTGTGTTTGTGTGTGCCTGCCTACAAGATGTTTCCTTTTTCCGTCGTCAATTTACCTAATTTAAGACAGCGACGGCAGGTCATTCCTGTACACCCTGGATAATTAAAAAACACAGACAGCCACGGCGTGGAGTTAAACCTGTCTGTAATTACTGTAGTAAAAAACACATTATCTGTCTGGAAATTCCCCCCACTCATTTCTCTTTAACAAATTCCTCATCTTGGATATCTTGCACGACATTTTTCAAAGAATAACTAAATTCCGTAAAAGATTTCACGTTAAACAAAGTGTTCTTCTTCTTCTGGACTAGCTAAGCATTGTATCAAATGGAGTGTTTATGAGCCGCACTCCTGGGGGGCATTGTGCAACTCAAACAGAAACTGGATCTGAATCCCCCTCGGCCCTGCTCCGCCCCATGGGCCCAACCTGGGGTTCACAAGGATCCAGACTCATGCGGCGCCTAGACAGGCACATGATTAGCGAAAGAGTTAATGGTCGTTTGGGCCGAGGGGGACAGAAGTGTACTTAATATGTTTGCATGCCATGACCAGGGGAAGAGGTGAAGGAGGAGGAGGTGCTGGTGCTGGTAGTGGTAAAGGAGTAGTAGTAGGAGGAGAAGGAGAAGAGGAGGAGGAGAAGAAGGAGAAGGAGGAGGAGAGAGAGAGAGAGAGAGAGAGAGAGAGAGAGAGAGAGAGAGAGAGAGAGAGAGAGAGAGAGAGAGAGAGAGAGAGAGAGCTGGACCATGTGACACTGGACACAAACACAGTGAGAGACTGGGTCTGTTGTGTTGTTGTGAGACACACAAACAGGAAGAGACAGGGTATGTTGCAATGTTATGAGACACGCACATAGTAAGAGACTGGGTCTGTTGTGATGTCTTGAGACACAGTGGAGGACCAAGATAACCTATCTACCCCGAAGGGCTGAGGAGGGAGAGCAAAGGAGGGCAGGTAAAGTTGTAGTTGGGAAGGTTATTGACAATTAGTATTGTGATTCACAGCCGCTGCTGTCCTGGAAGTAGCAACCAACTCCCGGCCTACTTAAGCCTGCCGGTGGCTACCGAAGGGGAGGGTGTGGGAGCTTTTGGCACGCTAAGCACGGCAGGCAGCCTCTGGCCGAGCATTGATGAAGAAGATCCCTGTGGATAACATGAAGTCTGGTTATGTTTGAAAGTCTTGGTAAAGAGAAGAGGAGCTAAGGAGGCTGGCCGCCGCTAACCCCTTTCTAGACACACACACAAACTGTCGTCATTGACCCTTCCTTCATACATGTTTTATTTTTTACTTTCACTAGTGAATGTCAATGTAATATAACCTCCACCCCATCACCCCATCACCTCCACGACCCCCACTCCCATCCCCGCAAGCCTCCAGTTGTCGAAGAGCTGGAAATAATTTCTGTGTTTGGGGGGAGGTTTACCTGTGACCTTTGACCCCAAGGGGATAAGCCTCCTCCCAATCCCATCACCTGAGATTCTGGTCAGTCTATTTCAGCCAACACACAACACACAAAAAAACAACACACGCACACATTCATACACTCATGCATGCGCACGCACTCACGGAGGCACGCACACACACACACACACACACACACACACACACACACACGCACAGGCCCACACCCACACACAAGATGATTGGCAGTTATGTAGTCATTTTTGCATCATAACTGCCAATTGCGTAACAACTTCACCTTCTGTACATTCCTACGGCGTTTGTATGACGGACTTACAGGGAAATTACATTCCAGGCTTCACTGAGGGTATCAGGTTTATGAGACAGTGATGACTGTGCTGAAATGAACTGCTGGTGTCTTAGTGTCTTAGTTTTGGCCCTGGTGTTGTATGTACAGTCTCTCTGAGAGCAGATGTGTGCTACTTCGTCTGATCAACCTGGCAACATTGACACTAACGGCACATTCATTATGGATTCAATAATATGCTCGTTCCCATAATGGAGAGTAATGAATGATTAACTGACGACCACAATGATTGATGGTTTTGTTATTGAATACCTAAAGAGGCGGCTGTCCAATGGGGGGGGGGGGGGGGGGGGGGGGGGGGGGGGTTGGGGGGGGGGGGGGGTTGGGGGGGGGGGGGGGGGGGGTTGGGGGTTGTTGTTGTTGTACAGAGGAGCTCAGGGCCATAAAGTCAAACAGGTACCGGGAATTTCCCATGTTCCCGAATCAAGCATTATCCAGATGTTCTCACATACAGACACACACAAACACACACACACATACTCACACACAGAAATACCTCACACACTGATAATAACCCATTGGATACTATTATTATCATCAGTTTAAGACATCCACAGAGGTAAAAATGGGGGTGGGAGATCCTGTGAAGTTAACACACACAACGGCACCAAACTCCACGATCACAACCTTTCTATTATCAACGTGGAAAACAGAAGTTAGTGTACCACCCAGCCTCCCACAGTCCCCAGAGCATGGAGATGATAAACATGTTCAGCAGTCACTGAAGATCTGTCGTGATGGAGAGATAAGAGGGGGTCCTGGGAAACACCACCACCAGCACACCACCGGACACATGTCTGCAGACCACACCCAACCCTCTCCCCCTCTAACCACCACAACATGTGCCCAGAGCCCTGGATCACAAGGTCAGCCACAGAGGTCTAGGGGGAAGCGGTAGAAGAAAGCACTTTTGGGGATCAGACTCCTCAGGATTCTCCCTCCACACAAGTTAGCAATCAGTGCTACCAAAAAGGAGCAATTTGAGCTAATAGGGACCACCGAACTGGGGCAGTGCTGGCATGGTGATGTGTGTGCATATGTGTGTGTATGTGTGTCTGTATGTATGCAATATTATGTGTGTGTAAGTGGCTTAGTATAAGGGGGAGGGGGGCTGGTTTTAAAAGATCTGCAAAGGCTTACATATTTACATGCAATGTACACCGAAAGACATACGTGTAGGATGGATGTGTGAAAGGATGCACGCATCCTGTCAATAAACACACTGACACACATACCCACGCACATACACACACCCACCCACACACACCCACACATACACGCACGCAAACACACACTGAAACACTTACACACACCCACACACACACACATACACACACACGCACTGAAACACACACACACACACACGCACGCACGCACGCACGCACGCACGCACGCACGCACGCACGCACGCACGCACACACACACACACACACACACACACACACACACACACACACACACACACACACACACACACACACACACACACACACACACACACACACACACACACACTGGATCTCTGGAACTCACAAGCACGTGCTGGAAACCTCACCTTAAGATGAGAGGATGAGCAGCCACAAATTGCAGGGAAGGGTTGGGGGCGGGTGTTGGTGGTGGGGTAGACTGTGGCACCGTACCCAGGATAGGACCGGGGTAATTGCTGTTTTCTTCCTCCTCCTCCTTCTGCAATATGGTTTTGGTTATGCTGGTAGAGAAAGACAGGATGTATAGGGGACGGGACTCTGAAGCACTGATGATGAAGATGAGAAGAACTGTGTCGAACATCAATCCCTGCTGGTCTTTGAATATAGAAGATTTGTAATTCCATTGATAAAGTCCATTAAAAAATGTTGTACATTGTAGATTATGATAACTCCATTCTAATCACAGTATAGTTAACTTATAGGAGGGATAAACCACTCCAGGGTTTACTTTAGCCTCACCAACCCTGTCAAACATTATTTTCCAATAAAGGGAAATCCCGTAGACGTTTATTGCTTGCCTGTATTTAACTTTTTAATTATTATTTTACTCTTATTTTTCACACTTTCAATTATATATATTTTTAAGTTGCTTTTTTAACAAATACTCCAATGCTATGAGGAAAAGGACAAGGGACGCCCCAGGAAAAACTGAAGAAGAAGTGTAGAGGTAGAAGTGTCAGAGAGTATGCTCAACTGGTGAAAGCTTGAGCGAAAAGCCATAAACAGAGTGTAATGGAGGATATTCGTCAGCGGCCAATGCACCTAAGAGGAGCAAAGGGCTTATTCAATCAGTGCTACGAGTGACACCAATAGAATAAACTATAAAAATAAAATAATATATAAATAGAATAAAAACAGAAAATAAATAAAATGAACAGAATATATATATGACACCTTTCAACTCATAATTCACTGAACAATCCATCTCTGTCCTTTTCTGACTCCAGACCAGCGTGTTGGAGCCCGGCGTTGAGCAGAGGGATGAAAGCCAGGCCGAACATGAACAACAATCGTCAGTCATTTATGTTCTCCTCTGTTCAGCCGGGTTCCTCCCTCCCATCTGGTGGAGACACATGTTGGGCCTGATCCTGAATAACAGCCATGCAGCCCACAGGTATCTGGTCCTCTCTGGCCCTTTGAAGACTAGACTACACTGCTCTTTCTCTCTTTCTCTTTTCTTTCTTTCCCTGCTCTTTATTTTTTCCTCCCCTCCACTTTTTCAATCTATCTTTCGCTATCTCTCTCACTCTCTCTCTCTGACTCTGGTACCATTTCTCGCCACCGATCAATTCAATTAAATAATGCTTTATTGGACTGACATTAAAATGAAAAAAAACAACGTATGTATCTCTCTCTTCCTCTCCCTTTATTGTTTCCTCTCCTGCTCTCTCTCTGTTCAAAATTCTCTCTATTCCTCTCGCTACCCATCTTTGCTAAACCGAGGATTGCAGAGACATATACAGTATACAGATGCTCAGCCCTCCTCTCCCTCCCACCTCTGCTTTCTCTACCCTGTTGTCTTCAGAAGGCTAGCAATGATCCAGAGAGAGGAGCAGACGACCCTGAGCGTGTGATCAGCATTGTGCAGAAGAAGCAACAAAGGAGGTCTTCTCAGTAATACCTAAGAAAACAAGGAAAAAGGGTGTGTTTTGTATTATCTCACTCAGAGCCCTCATGTATGGGCTTACAGAACAATACACTCTTGATGCTTTGATTTTCCAGTCAGCGTTCACCAAAACAAGTCCTCACACAGCCCAAACTCTTATTCAGAAAAATAAAAGTTAATCTTGATTCACTTCAAGCAGGCGAGGATCGTCTTGTTTTGCCGCCACTGTTTCCCTTCTATATTCTAGTGTTATGACGTGTCTGGTAAGCAGCCACACATACATTTATTTGTGGAGTCAGTAAATGCCGGTCTGTTGTTGTGGTTCATCTGTGTGGCCAGTGGCCACGCTATGGTTTTCATAATTCCTTTACCGGTATTTATAAAATCTTTTCAAACGGCTGTCTGGAGAACCATAGACCTACCTGTACCCAGACATGTCGTGCTGTTTGCTGTTCCGGAAGCTTCTTTCAACCAGACTAGGGGGAAATTATCATTTCATTACACTGTGTTTTCAAATGTATTGTTTGCCCCTTTTTGTTCATTATACAGCAAAATAGAGAAAGAGAGAGGGAGAAAGAGAGAGAGAGGGGGGGGGAGAGAGATGTATTTCCGACAGGCTGGTGGTGGAAACACTTAGGCGTGTCCTCTAAAACACATGGAGACCAGTCCTGGTCCATACCGCAAGACCCTGTAGCAATGACATGTGTTTACGGGGGCTGATTACACACAACAGATACTCTGCTACACTGCGAGAGGATTATCCTCTAATACTGTTTCCACGTCTTGATCTCAGTCAATGCATCGAATGACTAGACCAGACCACATTAGATGTATTTGGGAATTGGTTTGAGAGATGGTCGCTTGACATTCTTTGAGACCTCTAAAGTGGGCAAAGATGTGTAGGTTGGGTCACCAGAATGTATCCAGCAAAGAGACAAGAATTCAATTTATTAAGGATTAGAAATGATTAGAAGGATTGGAATCGTTTAGATTCCATTGGTTAAAATGTTGGTAATCTGATTGGATTCACTGCAAGGTCAGTGTCAAGCTTGTCAAATCTCAAATAGTTTAAACTATTAACGCAGTCCAGGTGAGGAATCACCTTGCTCAGCTCCCTACGATTATATTGGCTAGGCCAACCCTGAAAGCTCATGTGCTTAACAATTAAGGCCCTAACTGACATAATGGACCTCTACAAAGACATCATATTATGAACTCGCTTGGCTTGACGGCTTAGCCTCTTAGCAATAGGGATTTAACCCCTGAGATTTCTAATAACAATCAGTCCCACTGTCCCAGGATAATGTAGTTGTGTTTTTGGAGGACAACACAATCGCAGACAGTCTGAATTGAAACATTGTCGTCGTCGTCGTCATCGTCGTCCCGCCCCCCCCCCCGCCCCCAGCATGTGGGCTCCAAAAGCAGACCCAGGTGTGTCGGGGCCCCCGGAGAGCTAAGTAGGACCCAGGACTTCCAAATGGTTTCCATCAGATATACAATTAAACCAAGATGTGAGCCAAATGAGTCCGACTGTGGAGCTCAGAGCCCGGCGTTCAGGCAATGCCATCGGGAGAGTTGGGGAGGAGAGTACGGGGAACATGTGGTAGCGGTGGTGGTGGTTTAATGTGATTAAGGGCCCCTCCTGCTCCCCAGCAGGCTGAGACACTTGGAACCCAGGGGGGTGGGGGTCCAGCGGAAGAAAATAATGCTACCCTCCAAAAGAAAACCTGACTCATGATTCTATCAGAGGATTACCACTTCCTCCTTCCTGCTGAGTGTGTTTCCTGTTGGACACATGTTAACTATACAAAAAATAGGGTTGTTTTTCACATTGTTTATGTCCACGGGGCCTTGTTGGTTTGTACCTTCTTTTAAAGTAATTTGTCTGGAATTACCCATACCTTATTGTTTTGCCTCAGTGTCGTGCAAAGACAGACATGGAGACCGACATGCTTCAAGGATGCCTTGCTGTCTGGCCTTTCGGCTGGGAGTCCCAGCCGTACCCTAACACCCGAAACTCACTCCACTACCCTGTCCCTTATTCCTCCTACTCTCACTGTGTCTCTTTTCTGTTTCTATGTTAACTCAATTTGCACACCACAACTATATTCTCATGGCTAATGTTGTGTATTGTGGGATTGCCTCAGTATGTGAGTTATGTTTATTGCCTAGCCATCATGCTGAGAGACATCTACTTTCTGGTATCCCCCCCCCCCCCATTGAACCAGGGAGGACAGAGGGAACATTGCAATGGTAACATAAGCCTTTGAAAATGATGCTGGATTGTACAGTGTGCATGTTAACACCTGTAGAACTGCAATGCATCACGTGTCATAATAGGGCTTTATAATGAAACCACCCCCAGCTTGATGTGATAGTGTAGCCTTTTATCTATTATTACCACAGGGTACAGTGTCTGACCTCCAAGACTCCTTAACTATATGCAGTGGGTTCAGCCACTATATTTGTTAAATAAATACTGATAAATATAAGTTTGATATATCAGGTTAATCATAACTATCAGTATTGTTAACCAGGAATATTTTATGATCAATAGCCGCTGGTTGCTCACAGGCATGGCCATCATCACACAAAACTATCAAAATATAACTTTGCTCATCTTTACATCAGAAAGAGCCGTTAAACTAGGAAGGAGAAGAAGAGAAAACAGAGAAAAAAACGGAACAATATTTTTGCAATCCCCCCCTTAATCCTCGTCCAGGCGCTGAAGCTTTCAACTCCTCCTCTGATCCCCTGGCCTTTGAAATGAGGGACTCCACACCTGTCTCTAAACTCCCCACCTCTATGCTTCAACAGTCCCCCATCACCCCACACCCAGATCACTGATTTGTTTGGAATTCCACCACCGCTGGCACTAAAGGGGGTGTTTAGACCCATCCGAACACTGCAGGGTCACGGCACCAGCACCACAGGCTAAATGCTTGGCTGTGATTAGCTACCGTAGTTATAAATAATAATAATAACAATAATAATGATAATCTTTCACTTAGAGGATTACATATGACTACCCCTGGACTGCAAATGTAGGGAGGGCATACATACATATTATAGCATACAGTCACATCACACTTGTCCTTATAAATGAATGAATGGTCATAGACATTTATTTATACGTCTTGGTGGTTTCATTTGTACGTTTCTTCCTTGAGGCCTGGCAAAGTGAGATCAAGTAATTGTTCGTATTAATTGATTGTTTTAGGTTTTTAATCTAACTTTGTAAATAGGCAACAGAAGTCTGTAAATCTGAGGTGCTGAATTCAAGAGGTGGACAGTTGGAGTATAACACCCCATTGCGCTTCTAATTCTCAAGAATAATCCAAAATATTATACAGGTAACACAGTGGAATTATTAAGGCAATTTGGCATCTTTGTATATAATCAATGTTTAGGTGAAAAGAAAAATGAACAACAAAAATAGGCTAAACAAAGGCTATTGATGATTCAGGTATGGTTTTATGGAAAACAGCACCATCTATCATTGGGATCACGTTACTGCAGATTAAAGGATTTATTTATTATTTAATTTACTTGCACAATTTAGTGCACATTAATCTACATTTCTCTAAATGTGCCAGTGTTAGCCAACAGGCTATTTTTTTCAACTGTAATCCCTTGGCAAGATATAAAGCTAGGCACAGGATGGCTGAAAAGTAAGACATATTAAAGAATACAAACAGCAACAGATAACAACAGTATAACATGATGCTAATAGATTCCAATACGATCATTCATACAAACCACCATGGGTTAGACATGAGAGCTACAAAAATATATAGCAACAGACAAACATGCACTCAGCTTAAATACCATCAAAGGTGTTCACACTTTTGATTTCCTGAAAGCCAGTCCTTAAGGCAGTAGGTGAATGTATTGTGGGAGGTGCAACTTCTAATCTCCACCGGCAATTGGTTCCATAATTGAGAGGCTCTCACAGAGAAACATAATTGACCAAAGGAGCTGGACCTAAGAGGGACGACGCAGTCCCCTCTTAGAGCAGCCCTTGTGGTTCTGCTGTTTGAATTATTCTGTTGTATAACAACAACTTTTCATACACAAGGCAGACTCAAAGTGCTTCACACATAAACATTGTCGTACAATAAAATAAAATAATAGATAAGTAAAAGAAAACTTATGCAAAGAAATTAGTAAAATAGAAAGTGCAATGTATTTAAGATCAGATCAACAGTCTCTCTGGTATCCGCGTCGGGACTCCAACCCAACCTAAAGGAATTTGGTACCCACGTTGGGACTCCAACCCGACCTAAAGGACTATCTCTGGGACTCCAACCCGGATTCTAGTAACTCCAACCACGAACCAAAGGCCTTATTCTGGGACTCCAACCCAGACAGACGTCAGGACTGTAACCCAGACAGAACTCAGGTCTTTCTCTTGGACTCCAACCCGACCTAAGGAACATGGTCCTTTCTCTGGGACTCCAACCCAGATTCTAGGACTCTAACCCAGACAGAAATTGGGTCACAAAACCTTATCCTTTCTCTCTGGTATCAGATCATGTATCTTTCTGGTAAAAAGAGAAAATAAATTGAAAGTTAAAAAGGCATTTTAGCAAGTAAAATAAAAAGTGCAATGTATTTAAGATCAGATCAACAGTCTCTCTGGAACCCACGTCGGGACTCCAACCCGACCTAAGGAACATGGTCCTTTCTCTGGTACTCCAACCCAGATTCTTGGACTCTAACCCAGACAGAAATTGGGTCTCAAACCCCTATCCTTTCTCTCTGGTATCAGATCATGTATCTTTCTGGTAAAAATAGAAAATAAAGAGAAAGTTAAAAAGGCATTTTAGTAAAATAAAGGCAAAGTAAATAAAGTGTATTTAAGATTTAGCAGAAAGCTAAAGCAAACATAAAAGTCTTCAATCTTGTTTTAAAGGTGCTCAGAGTTGGGGCAAGTCTTAAATCCTCAGGGAGTTTATTCCAGCTATTTGTTGCATAGTAACTAAATCCTGCTTTCCCATGTTTCGTGTTTACTCTGGGGATAATTAACAGATTGGTCTCTCAGAAGATCTTAGTGTTCTAGAAGGCTTATGTAGTGGAAGCATATCAGTTAAATATTTTGGGCCTAAACCATGTAGGGATATATAGGTCAGCAACATGATTTTAAAATCAATTCTCTGACCTACAGGAAGCCAACGTAACGATTTAAGAATTGGTGTAATATGTTCAAATTTTTTGGTCTTTGTTAAAACTCTAGCAGCAGCATTCTGAACAAGCTGAAGCTTCCTTAGAGTTTGTTTTGGGAGACCTGTAAGGAGACCATTGCAGTAAACAAGCTTACTAGTGATAAAGGCATGTACAAGTTTTCGTAAGTCTTCGGTGGACATGAGCCCTCTAAGTCTTGCTACATTTTTAAGGTGATAATATGCCGATTTTGTAACTGATTTGATGTGACTGTCGAAATGTAAATCAGAATCCATGATAACCCCTAGATTTCTGGCTTTGATTGAGGTTTTCAGTGACAGAGAGTGAAGGTATTGGGTTACTTTAAGCCTTTCCGTTTTAGCACCAAATACAATTATCTCTGTTTTGTCCTCATTTAGCTGAAGGAAATTTCGGCAAATCCAGTCTTTCACTTACTCAATGCACTGGCACAGCAGATCTATGGGCCAATAGTAATTTGGTGATAGCGATACATAGATTTGCGTGTCATCAGCATAGCAATGATGGTCAATATTGTTATTTTGCATGATTTGCCCTAGTGGGAGCATGTAGATGTTGAATAAAGAGGGTCCTAAGATCGAACCTTGTGGGACTCCACACATCACGTTGGTTGATTCTGATACAAAGTCGCCAATGGAAACAAAGTAGTTCCTATTTTGTAGGTAGGATCTGAAACAAATTAAAACTGTGCCTGAAAGCCCCACCCAGTTTTCTAACCCGTCCAAAAGTATTGTATGGTCTACTACAGTGTCGAATGCAGCACTGAGGTCTAGTAGCATTAGTATTGAGGTTTTGCCAGAGTCTGTGTTAAGACGGATGTCGTTTACAACTTTAATTTTAGACATACATCAGTGCTGTGCAGGGGTCGAAATCCTGATTGGAAGGTGTCATAACAACCAGTTGATGCCAGGAAGTGATTAAGTTGCTGGAGGACAACTTTCTCAAAGATTTTACTGATGAAGGGTAGATTTGATATTGGTCTGTACTAGTAGTTGCTAATAATAGCGGTATCTAGGCTCCGCTTTTTAGAAGGGGTTTAATAACTGCAGTTTTCAAGGCTTTTGGGAAGTTGCCTGACTGGAGAGAGTTGTAACTATCTGCAATATGTCTATTGCTAGGCTGTCAAAAAAAATCCTAAAAGGGGTTGGTAGGTAAAGAATCAAGGAAACAGGTTTCTACAAGAGTTTTAGAGTCTATAACATTAAAGCATGCCATCCCTGCCACGTTACTTTTGCCTGAACAGGGTGGTAGTCCAACATTTTAGTTTGAAGTGTAGATATTGATGGCGCGTCTGATGCCTTTAATTTTATCAGTATAAAAAGCTGCAAACTCATTGCATTTCTGCGTGGAATGGAGATCAGGTGGAATTTGTGTTGGGGGGTTGGTCAGTCTGTCATTGTAGACCGTGATTATCTCCCGCCGGAGCCCCGCTGCCCGCTGCCGAGGCACCACCGTCTCGGCAGCGGGACTCAGGCGAGAAACAATCGCAGTCTACAATCGCGGGCAACAATCCCTTTCTCCTCCATGTCGCGGTTCATGTACTTCAAGGAGTCAAAGCACATTCCTTCTCAACCATGGCTGAGATAACCCCCACTACGAGCCTCGTTGTGGAAATACCACCAATAGCAGAACGGTTATCCAAATAACAAAGAAGTGTACAACACTTACGTTACAGTGCGTGTACACACACACACACACACACACACACACACACACACACACACACACACACACACACACACACACACACACACACACACACACACACACACACACACACACACACACACACACACACACACGTGTGGCGGTAGCACGGTCGTAGCTCATTGTCTCATTGGCGGGCAAAATTCTCTGGGCGGGCATAGCAGAGAAAGGGGAGGTAACATATCCCTGCATGACGACATACGGGGAAAACTCCAAATCGGCACGTCTGGGCTTTGTTTTTTCAAAGGCAGAGCAGAATACCTAGTGCTCGTTTTACACCTAACGCCATTTCTAGCTACTGGGGGGCCATAGGCAGGCTAGGGGAACTCATATTAATGTTAGAAAAACTCAAGTCTGATGTATAAGCCCTATTGTAAAGTAAAATATAAGATGTTGGTGTTGCAAAACAATAGCATAAACTGTAACCAAAGCTGTTGTTTGTGAGCAACTTTTGGCGCCTCTATTATATTATTTACAGTAGCCGGTAATCTACTTCCTGGAACTTCCTGGAAACATGGACCTACCGGTTAGGCACAGGGTATGCCTGAGGCGGTGTATTTGTGTAGTTGCCATTTCCGCCAACGCTACAGAGGTGTTGGGTTGCTTCGTCAATATTTGTTGTGTTTCTGTGTCTTCAATGTGTACAATAAAGGCAACTCTCGTAGTCGAGCGGTGTAAGAGGCGCGAGAATTCTCAACTGCATAACCTGAGCTCCCGTCTCGTCCTTCCCGTGCTGCTTGCCACAATAGATAACTGGGGGGCCGGAGGATTCCGAACACCGATGTAGCTCATTGCTCCACATGTTTAAAAGAAATGTGTAATCAATTATCAATACGGTTATTTCTTAAAGGAGACATATTACACCACCAGGTGTGAGTGTGATTAGCCTTAGAAGCCGTTTCGAGTACGGTATATCCCCATATGACATCCCTAGTAAGCATGTCCCCCTAGATCTGTGCTGGATAGATTAGTCTACCAGCCTACCCAGTGGACTGAAGTAAAAGTTGCTCACCTTTCCAGCACAGATCTAGGTGAACACGCCAACTAGTGATGCCATTTTCGAAACGGCTTGTAAGGCTAATCACACCTGATGGTATAATATGTCTCCTTTAAACAGAATATACCCGATTATAGTCCTTAAAAAAGCCCAAGGATACGCCAAAAATCGTAGGCATGTCACATTTTTAGCGCCCTACATTCTCCGCTGCGGACCAACGTAGTTTCACTACATTTTGGTGTAAGACTGGCTTTAAGGGACCTGGTTGGTTTCAGTTTTTGAGGAGGTCTGCTGCAAAAATCTGAACTATCGGATGAAAAGCATAGGTATACATGTTGTTCTGTGTGGTACTGCAAAACGGACAAACGCTCCCATTAAATTGCATGGATTAATATTTCGCTTTGCGTAACACGAAAAAGTCAGAAACGCTACCATTCAAAATGCACAGGTTTATATTTCGTTCTGTGTAGCACAAAAAGACAATCCTGCTCTGGGGCAAGAATCAATACATAAATATTCGTGAGCATGAGCACGAATCGCAAGATACCGTCAGTATTGATCCATGGTGTAAAATACATTTACTGTACCCCGGAAATCTCCATTAAAGACGTTAATACAGTATCAAAATATGAATTTGGCAAGATTCAATACTGTTCAGCCAATGTATGCTCCATTTGTCTAGTCTTCGAATCATGCTTCGAAGACTAGACAAATGGAGCATACATTGGCATATGTTTGGTAGTGTATTTGAACTGTAGACCAACTGCCTCTATCAAACGACATCAGCACTCCAGAATCACTTTATTTTTCACCACTACTCACTCCATGTACACTGTAAGAATATGGGGAGCATATTTTGATACTGTATTATAACGTCTTTATTGGCGATTTCAGGGGTACAGTATGTATTTTACACCACTGATCACTATTGTCGGCATGCGCATACGCAGAACCACTAAGTAGCACGAATGATATGTAGCATTGATTGGCAGAACACCGGGTTGAACCGACATATTCAAATTCCGAGACACAAAAATATTTAGTTAAAAATAATTATTGCTTTATTTGAATATTTACTTCTTGCATAATACCATGTATGGCCTCTGTTAATAACAATAACAATTCAATTTTGACAATATGAAAGTGATGGCAATATCGGATATTCAGAAAATATTCTAATAATTATGGAATGGTCGGTTTCGCATACACTGTACAACAAACGTTAATTTCATCATCAAAAAATGATAAAACTTGGTTATACCAATGCTCAAGCGATCCTTTAATAGATTTAAAATCGTACCCAATTGGGGAAATTGGAAACACACAAAAATAATCTCCAACTGTATTATTCAATCTTGTTGCAATCTGTGCGTCAGCATTCAAATATGAGGTGCATGTTTCCATTGTGAATGAAGCCCTGGGAAGTCCCTAGCTCTGTGGTGAGGTCAGTTGCCATCGGTGTTCTGGAGGTCTCAGAATGAGGCTTTGTCTCAGAACACGTCATCCTCTGGCCACACCTCCAGCCAATCAGAAGGGCACAATACGTTGCCCGAATCACTCTATGCAGTTTCTACATCCTCAGCTCACTCTACTGGCCATCAACCTTATCTGTGGGATGAAGAGAAAGGGTGGGTGATGAAGCGTGGAATTAGAAAAGTCAAGTAGGATAGCTTCTATATCGAAGTTGTTATGTCGAAGCAGCATTGCCACTGTTGATATGTATATACACAAGCTTGAAAAAAGGTACGATGTGCAAGAGTTGCAATTTAAAGCTAGCTCCAATAAAAACTCGCCCTACTCTGTCCAAACCCCGCCCACACTCACAAAGCGAGGCTAGCTTCAGGATAAGCACACACTTCAATGCCAGAAAACTGCACTGCCCTCACTGCTATTAGACATGCGTTTATGTATAAAAAGACTTGTTTTTTACCTTTAGGGATGAATTTCAGTGAGCTGCTGAATATTCAGAAGCGAGACTTTCCCTTGGAAGGCCCATCGTTCACAAACTCATGGCCCAATCCGTTTCCGCACTTCCCACAGAGAACCTGAAACACATCAAGACCCAATTAGCAAGGATTGGGCAATTGCAGCTCCTCTCAGAGAGAAATTCAACATCACATTGAAGCCTGGTGTCATTCCAAACAGAATAGATTGATCTTTACCCAGATCCCTGAGGGTCACTAAGGCCAGAGTGTTCAACTGAGCAGCCTAGCCCCAAGTCGCCTTCAGCAAGACCAGCTCATTATTTATATTAAAACTGTCTGGAATCAGCTGACCCAAGGCCGATTCATGCCTCCGGATCCGGACGAAATTCGTCCGTCCGTACCAAACATTGTCTCCGGGACTACCCGTCATACCTCCGTCCGGTTTCAGCGTTGTTATCGGTGTTACGCAATACATCCTCTAGAGTGCAGTGACTGTCGTGTCAGAAATTACCGGCATTGACAATCACAAACATGGCATCTGCCATCTGTAGAGGAGATGATTTCGCTTTGTGTCATCCGAAATCGCCAACAAAAAAAAAGGCGCAAAAAGTGTAGGCCTACTAGGGCTGGGTATCACTAGGTACCCCACGATACGATACTATCACGATATTTTACCCACGATAACGATAATATCACGATACAGCGATTCTGCGATTATCGATATATTGCAAGAAATTTCACCCACGATACATCACGATATCTGAGTCACTGAAGAAATTCAGAATTTATTACAAAAACATTTTATGCAAAGTAACAGAAAATTAGAAAACAAAATAAATGCAGAAAACATTTCATTGCTTAGTTTCATTCGCTCTGTTTACAGTGGATGTATCGCAATGGCGAGGCGCACACAGCCTTTAGCCGTGTTCTGTAAATATTCTAGAACACACGGGAGTCCTGGAGCTCTATATCAAAATATTATCATATAGCCTACATAGATATCTATATAATATATATTATATCCGCCAAAAGATGTGTGATCCGATATTATGAATCTCAAACGACCGCGTTGGGTTCTCCGACGTTCCTGGTTCTTCAACGTCCTCATCAATGTGAAGTAGACCGAACCACGACAAGGAGGAGAAAGGGATTGTTCCCGGGCAGCGCTTAGGCACCTCCGCCTCCGGCCCCTCAGCGGGTCTCAAGCTGGAGACATTCGCCGCCAACAATCCCTTTCTCCTCCATGTCGTAGTTCATGTTCTTGAGGGAGTCAAAGCCAAAGTTCCTTCCCCCCAATTCATTCTCAACCTTGGCTGAGATAACCCCCAATACGAGTCTCGTTGTAGAAATACCAGAGACGAGAGTCCGACAGAACGGTTATCCAAATAACAAGGAAGTGTACAACACTTGCGATACAGTCCTGGAGCTCTATATCTAAATAATATCATATAATACATAGAAATCTATATCATTTAATACATATTATCACGGCCAAAAGCGGTGTGCGCCTCCAGACGATATAATGAATCACAAACGACTTTGTCGGGTTCTGCGACGTCTCTGGTTCTTCCACTTTCACATCAACCTGAAGTCGACTGAACCGCGCGCTGCCGGCTGCCGGCTGCCCGCTGCCGGGCGATGGTGCCTCGCGGCAACCGGCGGCATGACGCAGTTCATGTACTTCAGCCAGTCAAAGCCAAAGTTCCTTTCTCCCAATTCCTTCTCAACCATGGCTGAGATAACATAACCCCCACAACAGTCTCGTTGTGGAAATACAAGACACGTCAAAGAACCGACAAGAAACACTTGCGTTACAGTGTGTGTATTCACACAAACACACACACATGTGGCGCTCGCACGGTCGAGTCTCATTGGCGGGCCAACGTCTCTGGGCGGGCCAGGCAGAGTAAGGGGAGGAGCTGAGATTCCTGATGACGTCAAGAATACAGACATTCCAAATCAGCGCACTTGAGCCTCCGTTTTTTCAAAGGCGAGCAGAACAGCTAGTGCTCGTTTTACACCAAACGCAAGTTTTAGCAATTGGGGGACCATAGGCAGGCTAGGGGAACTCATATTTATGTTAGAAAACCTCATATTTTCATGTCATGGGACCTTTGAATATCGATATTTGGCGTCAGCATATCGATAACGTCCCGCAAGACGAAATATCGCGATATGTCGCAGTATCGATATTTTGGCACACCCCTAAGGCCTACGCGGCGGTGGCATGCGACACCCCTCACCAACCCGCAGATTATCTCCTCAAAATGTGGCGCCATTTATAAATGACCAGTTACAACTCATTGCCAAAGCAGGTGAACAATAAAATAAAAAGGTCAGGTATATAGTATAATATAAGTATAAAACGTTAAATACAATATACATATACATCTCAGATATTATACTACTCTCTATTTTCACAAATGGTTGGACTTCTGACTATACTGCGCCTCGATTTCCATTGCTCCGTTTCTCCTGGAGCACTCCGGATTCGTAGGCTCAGAGACGACGGACCCACTGACGGACGAAACGACCTCCGGGACCAGGTGAAAGAGTTCCTATCCGTATTAGGGCAGGGCTATTAAACCTCCTTAACAAGTGGGCCAAAAAGGAAAACCACTGGTGGTTCATGGGCCACACATACAAAACTTATAATGTAAATTAATCGCTACAAGTAAATCGTACTTAAAGTAGTGTTAACTTAATATATATAGTACTGATAAATGGAATAAACTTGTAAGACGCATTCCTTTCTTTTTCACTTCTAATTGCATCATTACAACCATTTTTGACCTTACATATTTTGGACACGCAACCTCTTGCGGGCCAGAAAATAAATAAGAAGGGCAGTATTCGGCCCGCGGGCCGCTAGTTGAATAGGCCTGCCGTAGGGTGTAAATGGGCCTAAGGAAGGCAGCTAACCTTGAACGCGCCGGGTCTCTCTACGTGCTTGGACACACTGTCCTCCTGGACCGTCTCTGTGAAGGCAGGCCATGGAGACGAGTGCTCGAACTTGGACCTGCTGGAGAACAGCTTGTGGTCACACTTTGAACATGCGTAAATGCCTGTGGAAGAACATTGGAGATGGAGTTATTACACATTGAAATGACTTACAATACATCACACACAGTTTAGTGTTTTTGCCAAATTGTATAGGTTCATTTTATCTGTAGACACACTCACAAACAACAGCTTTGGTTACAGTTTGTGCTATTGTTTTGCAACACCAACATCTTATATTTTACTTTACAATAGGGCTTATACATCAGAACACCACCAGGGATTTTTTTTTCTTTAGATACAGAGTTCAAAATACTAAATTAATTAATTAATTGAAATACTAAATTAACGTTAATATAGGCCTACCCGTCACCTGGGCAGAAGTCGCATATGAAAAACGTTGTGGCGGTTTAAAACAACAATAAGCTCCCTGTAATGCCAAACCATATTCTGACAGATTACTTAACAATGACCCAAAACAATTACATATTAACTAACATTCCACTCCTATGCTTCCACAATGGCACGGTCAATGCGAGGCCCTATTTTTTCCGGACACAATCACTATAAGGACACCTCGTCCTCAAATGAAAGCCGATGGCTTCCGAGATTGGGCCGAACAAAACTGGTTCATCATCTAACAACCTCCTGAGCCGAGTACAGCATGCGTTATCAGATCAAAATATGAAAGCATGACACAGCATTTTTAATTCGGTCCTAACCTGTCGTCATATATTAAGCAGATTTTACTCAAATCCTATGTTTTAATTAAACCCATGGGACTTTCTGTTGTCAGTTGTTTATACATATTACACAAATGCAAAAAGTGCGGAAAATGTATAAACATCCATTTACCTCAAAGTTCATTATGTAACTGGTCCATACCAAATGTAGGCTATAGACTAGACATCCACGGCATAGAAGTACGCTAACCACTACTTGATACTGAGATGTAATTGTAGAAGAAGTATATTAGTTGTTACGTAATGCAGTTCTTTTCAGCCATTATTGATCGTAGGAAGCTGCCAAGTTATAATGTTAGAACAAAATAAAGCAGAAAGAACGTTAATAAGATGGGTGCATTTCCGACCAACCTGGTTCAAAATTGTCTTTGAAGACCTCTCCTCCAAAAAAGGAGCAAAAAGACATATTGCTTCGCGTACAGTGCGACTGAAACTAACTCATGGGATGTTTTTTTTCTGATTACAAAACAATTTCTTCTTCTTTTGTATTGTTTTTTTGGAGGTCGGCAAATAACTAATAGATGCATTACCGCCATCTACTGGTATGGAGTGTGGAATGAATAACAACCTCTCTACTATAAATAAATACAAATTAAATAATAATAATAATAATAATAATATTTAATTAATACACAGGATCAGATGTTATAATCCCTTGTGCCAAAATCCAAGGAAAACACCTATTCAGAAGCCCCTGTCCAAACCAACCTTATAAGCACACTGGCTACTGAGATACCAGGCAAAGGTGAAAAACACGAGACAACTAGCCCAACTAACAGCAGTAGATACAGCAGTAAGCAGAATATCATTGGGGTTATCAAGTGGGCACCCTCTTATAATAATAATAATAATAATAATAATAATAATAATAATAATAATAATAATAATAATAATAATAATAATAATAATATAATAATAATTTATGACCTATATTTTTTCAAACAAATTAGTTACCCTAAGAAAATGAAAGATAATTTGATGACACTTATTGGAATTATTTTGTAAAATATCTATTAAAACAAAATGCACCATCTCTTTTTTGACATTTTCCCTAATCTGCCTTCTGTCTTGCTCATACCTCTCACAATCCACATGTTCTACAGTTTCTTCTTGCCCACATTCACATCTGCCTGTTTCATGTTTTCCTATTAAAAACAGTGTACTGTTCAGCCCTGTGTGCCCACATCCAAATAAGCCCTGTGATTTGAATAAGGTTTAATGTTTGTTGCACCTCATATCTGGTCTGCTGTCTGAATGGTTGACCTGTCGGCTCTTTAATGCTGAACTGGAATCTGAACAAATAACCAACCTTAATGGCCTGGTGTCCTCAACCCACTTCCCTGCTAACAGTATTGCCAGCAGTTCAGCAGTGTGCTGATATTTCATTATTAACCCTCTTCCCTAACTTCACTTGAAATTCCCGTACAGTAAAAGCTGCCCCTACTTTGTTTATTGAGTTTTTAGGTGTGTCTGTTTAAATTTGAACATAGCTAAAGAATTTGTCGATATACTCCTGTATTAATTGTTTATTTGGATTTTTGTGTTCTAATAATGTTAAATCAACTGTAGCCTCTGGCAGAATCCAAGGTGGAATTATTGGTACCGGTACTGTTGGAACTACATTTAATTGTGCTATACTGAATTGTACTGCTCTCTGATTCGGTGTCCATCCAAAACTTTGTTGTTTCCCTTCTCTCCTTTTCCCAACAAGGGTTTAAACTGCTTTGCGCTGGATGATCCTGGCTGTGTAGGTTATTCCAGTAGTTCAAGGACAGCTGTACTCTTCTGAACTCTAGAGGCATCTCCCCCAGTATACCTGTAGTGCTGCTGTTTGAGTTGTTTTTATGGTCCTGTACATACTCTCCAAGCCTGATACTGAATGTTATATATTTTGAGAGAAGTATTAGCTGCTGACCCATATACTACACAGCCATAGTCTAAAATAGATCTCACCAACCCTGTGTATATCCTTTAACACTGTTCTATCTGCCCCCCAATCATACCCAACTAAACACCTCATTACATTAAGATTTGTTTACACCTGTCCACCACTTTCTTAATATGTACAGCCCATGTAATCCTCTCATCAAACCATAAACCTAAAAAATAATAATGTTTTACTCTCTCCAACTCCTGGTTGTATATTTTTAAAGGGACACTGTGTAATATTTTAAGTCATTTATTACATCAAATCAACGTATTCATTCATAAATAAGTCCTCATTGGTGTAAAATTATCTCTGCCAAAAATCGCACTTATCCTCCTGAGCGAAGAATAATTAATATGTAGTTTCATAGGACGGGTAAGCTTCATGGAGGCTTCCATGTTCTTCCAGTCGATGAACTGCGGAGAGGGACAAAAAGCACTACGTGGTACAGGAAATGCAAACGCGTTTTCACTCTGAGCCAGCATGAATGATGACTGAAATAATTCACTATCTTGTTCGAGGAGTAATTACTCATACATCATTAGCTTATAATAATGATTCAATGCAGTTTGAAATTTGTTTGAAATAACGAACCTCATCATCACTCGAATGACTCGATGAGGTAGTATTGGATGTCATGCACAGCTTCTTGGCATATACTGCCCACCTTAGTTTTTGAACAAGCAAGCACTATTAGTTTGAATGCAATATACAACTGTACCACTAGATGGGAGTAATTTTTTACTCAGTGTCCCTTTAATTTAACCTCAATCCCAATTTTCTTCCTAGTAAAAAAACATTATCTTTGTCTTATCCACAAAAAATACCCTTGTTATAGCCCTCTGCAATCACTGCCCTATCTCTATAGATACTATCATATCTTTAATTACAAAGATTAATGTCGGTTTCAGCCAGGTTTCCTGAATACATATGACTGCTGGTTCATTCTTCAAATCTTCTAGAAATCCTTTAAACTCCTGCCCATTAGCTATTATTGGCTACCATTGTGTTCCATTGTAGGATAATCAAGGTGGCCTATCACCCGAGCCTCCCTGCCCCCTAGCTTCTGGCTGATATTCTCCCATGATACATCTTTCAAGCCCATTTATAACATCAGACAGTGGAGGGACCTATAGCCTTACTGGAAAGCTTATTAATCCGATTCTCACTTTGTCTGGAAATACAGCCCCCTGAAACTCCAGGAGCACTGACAAACTCTCTTCCCGCCTCCCCTCCACTAACCTCAACAGTCTATTCTCCACTCACCATGCCACCCACAATACCAAGTTTGAGCTTTTCCGGATCCACAGGTATGCCTGTTATTACTATAAATCTTCGCTGTTTCCACCTCCCCTATCCTACCCTTTAGCTCCCTGGATGATACACCCATCTTTAATTTAATAGACCATTTTCGTTTCTTCAAGGAGGTCTGGTGGTCTCTGCATATAATAAATAAATAAACATCTATTTATAACGAAATAAATAAATATCTCTAAATATGTATGTGTATTTATATTATACATATATATATATATAATTATATATGTATATATATATAAATATATAAATATATAGATACACATACATATTTACACATAGGCCTATATATTTATTTATTTTGTTGCTTCGAGGAGGTCTGGTGGTCTCCGTATATAAATAAATGAATAAATATGTAGCCTATATACCTTTTTACATACATACATATTTATATATATTTATTATAAACGGAGACCTCCAGACCTCCTCGAAGCAACAAAAGTGATGCATTAAATTCAAGAAGGGCTGGCGAGAATATGGATATGCCATACCGTCAATATGAATTTCATTCATTTCCCACAGGATGGTCATAACGTTATAACAATAATTTATATCGATGTAACGAGAAAGGATGTAATGATAACGCCATGAAGATAAAGGCTACTTGGTTATAATAATTTAAATATAATTAACTTATAAAGCGTATAACAAGACAACGAGACGATTTGTGGGCAAGCAGAGGCTGCATTTTAACAGAATTCGGCCTATAACCTTTTACAATAGTCTAACTCTATATGTCAAATGTATGATATGCTGTAGGCCTATATAGGCAAGTTTTTTATATTATAAATATTTAATAATTGTCATACCTAACCTGAACCACATTCCCCATAGAAAAAGTACACTTTGTTACTTGGTGTTACAACCCTCTTCGTCCTGGAGGGTGGAGGAGCAGTGAGGTTGACTTGATGCTTGATGTTGGTAGGTGGAGGAGCAGGGAGGTTGACTGGGTGCTGGATGTTGGTAGGTGGAGGAGCAGGGAAGTTGACTGGATGCTTGATGTTGGTAGGTGGAGGAGCAGGGAGGTTGACTGGATGCTTGATGTTGGTAGGTAGAGGAGCAGGGAGGTAGACTGGGTGCTGGATGTTGGTAGGTGGAGGAGCAGGGAGGTTGACTGGGTGCTGGATGTTGGTAGGTGGAGGAGCAGGGAGGTTGACTGGCTGCTTGATGTTAGCAGGTGTAGCACTTGCAGCCGCAGTGTTTAGTCCAAAAGTTTCCATTGCAAGTTGCAACCCTTCATTCAGTGGCGGTTCTACATTGAATTACACCCCAGGCTCGACCCCCTCCGAGCGCAAAACAAACACTTGTTATAATAAAACATTGCTGATAATATCTAAGTGAACCCTTGGTTCAATTTACGCTGGAATTACACTTTAAGTTCTACCTTAACATTTTGTGTGTTTCCTGAAACGTTCTTTGCGAATCACTTCTGTATGCCATTCGTTGGTAAGATTGGTCTGAAGCGCTCGTAGAACCTTCTTAGCTCTACCATAGTGATGGTTCAGCTTCTGACGCAGTCGCCGCCGCAATTTTCCGTCTCGTAAACGGTCGTTGCCGTTTGAAACGGTCGATGCCATTTCCGACCATGTCCGCGTCCGCGTCCGCGTCCGCTCTCCGATCTTGAATTCCGAATGCTTCGTGAACGGAATTGACGGCATGACGATTAGGTGCGTTGCCCAATCAGCGTTGAGCTTGACCCGACGTCACTGGCAGAGAGTAGTGAGCTTGGACAGAAGCATACGGCCAACATCTTTCTTTATTCTGTGTGGAAATAGTAACATAGTTACGCCATTAAATGCTTTTATGGAAACATTTTTAGCGAGAAATGTGCATTTTACTTTCATAATGTTCGCTCGGTGAATGTGAAGGATGTTTGGTTTGATAGTTATGACGAAGAGGGAACGCTCCGACAGAGTCTCTGGTTACTAAGCAACCTCAACGTCTTGGCGGACGATATATCTGCTGATCAACACTACGAATGCTGGAAACACACCAGACACACCATGTGAAGTTATTTAACCCGATTATTGTTATTTATACCACGGTCTGCGGGAATACTCGATTCTGATTGGATGCAGGGTGTGCATTAACTCCTGATATACGGACACCTGGACAAGTAGTTCCGTCAAATTGTCGGTTTACCGTTCTCCATTAATGCGCTAGCTGGCGTATCGTCTCTAAAACAGTAGTAACCATAGCAACGGGAAACAAAACAAAGCTCAGCGGACTATATTACCTCCCGCTACCTCCCGTTCTAAAGTCGTAGCTATGGTCCGTCCTAATTACTGGAGGAGTGAACAACGTTTCCGTTGCATGAGAACCCAACGGGCGTGTAATGGTGGTTCCGGGTATTAGTCGGACCCTCAGGCGTAACCAGGGGAACAAATGTATGTTTTGTGGAAAACTTTATATTCAGATTGTAAAACGCATGAAAATATAAATGAATGGTCTTAATTTGGTGACCGTTGGTAAGTGACCGTGGTATAAGCGGGATAATGCCCTTCGAGGTGTCCATTATCAGGAATTAATGGACTTCGCGGAGGCAACCGTCCTCCGCTTCGCGTCGGACGGTTCACGCCTCCACGTCGTCCATTAATTCCTGATAATGGACACCTCGTCGGGCATTATCCCTTACTTATATCCGAGCAGGGATGTGCACAGGGGGGTTGCTCAGGTTGCTTGGGCAACTGCCCATATGCCCTCCTCGACTCAGGTTGCCCTTCCGAGGAAAAAAAAAAAAAAAAGTATTTTTTTTTTTAATCATTTAATGGATGCAGAATTTCATGTAGGCCTAGATAATAAAAATCGCCACTCGAAACATTTCATAAAGTAAGCGTTGCCTCATTCAATTCCGTTCGGGCACTGAGAGTGAAAGTCAGTAGGGGGAGGGCAAACTCTGCCGCGCGGCAACAGCCGCTTTTGTCGCCGCCCCTCTGCCGCCCTTCCCCCATTGAAATTAATGGAGGCGGCGAGTTGCCGCGCGGCGTGTGAGCAGCGCTGCACGCGACCGGAACACCGGCACCTGTGAGACGACTGCCTTGATGTTTTCGGAAAAGAATTTGAGATGTATAACAAACAAACAATCATCCTCACGTTTTATGAAATGAATTACAATCTTCATAAATCCAGGCTCAGTTTGCCACGTAACGTTTAGCCTAAATAATCAGACAGCTAGCTAGCTTGCAGACAAGCAGCCCGTTATCACATAGTCTACACATTCTTAGGCAAACTAAACTACATGTCTGCTGATAGTTAGTTTCTAACATTTCGTTTCAACAAGAAGAATAAATGATCAAAGTAATACATCACATGAATTCTTTCATTCAAAATGGTTCATGCCTAAATCTTATCACTATTTTGGGTATTGTTTGTTACTGCTAAGTGAAGCCGAAATGCCCAGTGAAAAGAGGAGGATTCAGGAGAGAGAGAGACAACTAAATGAGGCAGCAAAGAGGAGCACATCACTCCAGGGTAGTGATGTGCTCCGAAATCCGAAATCAGTGTGGTCAAGAGCGGCTGTCTGACCTCCTCCTGCTGTCCATAGAGAAGGACATACCAATCGACAAAGAAGAGGTTCTGAAGGCTTCTCTTTTGAAGCTTTGCATTTTTAAAATGCCCATTTGGAGAAACTTATCAGTGACTTGATAGGATGTTGTTTAATTATGTTTATGTTCATGTTATGTTCTTCTTCAATTCATGTTTTTCTGCATTATCGTTAGTAGTAGTTATTTCAGTGTTTTACTTATTTGTAATTATATATTAATAAAGACCCTGTTATTCTCAGTCCTTCATATAGCCTGCAAGTTTTTGTTTTTTTTTGGGGGGGGGGGGGGGGGCTTTTTTCAGGTCAGAGCAACTGCCCCTCAAAATTCCTGTGCACGTCCCTGTATCCGAGCATATCAGTTTTTATCATGGGTGTCTTTACGGGGACAGTTGCTGTTGGCATCTTACATTCAAAGGCCAACTGTGAATAATGTACTTAAGGTAATCATCCTTAAATTTTATTGATGAATAGCTGACAGATGTAAGTTTATTTTATTCAAATATCATCCCTTAAATTCAAATGGTTGCTAAGCAAAAGAGCCATTATAGCAAAAAGTGTTGCAACTGTCCCAGGTCTCCTCTATTCAATCAATCATTATGTATGACTGGCATAGATAGTTTCATAATTACTCACGGCAACTGAGCGGAAAAAAACATTCCACCCTGTGCTGTTTTTAACTGACTCCAAGTGACCTGCTGCAGGTCCTGGCTCCTCTACGTCCGCCATGTTTTAATTCCGTTCACGAAGCATTCGGAATTCAAGATCGGAGAGCGGACGCAATCGGACATGGTCGGAAATGGCATCGACCGTTTCAAATGGCAACGACCGTTTACGAGACGGAAAATTGCGTCGCCGCCACTGATACCTTTAGAAATGCCCGTTGTGCATGAAACTGCCGCATTGGCAGTGTTATGGAATCACTCACCCCAGATTACCCCGTTGACATATCCAGAAAGCCCTTACTAGCCGATTGCAGAAATGGTTGGAGAAATAGTTCGTGCCCCGGCCCGGGCACCGTGACCTTGGGCACCGCGACCACTCCCGCGTCTCCCGCGACTCCTGCCATGCCCCGTGAACGAATGAATGAATGGCCCGGGAACCACGGGCACCGCGGCCCGGGCAACGCGGACTCCACGAAAACAAATGCAACAGTCTTTTCGCGGAGACTACGCTCAGAGCAGCTGGAACTGAACAATAGGAAGGAGGTAAACGGGCTATGAAACAAAATTTGATCAGTGTTAGGCCTACTATAGAGATCATGACGATAGCTGATGTAACAGGAGTCCGGGCGTGTGCAGGACCGAACCGCGCTGTATTATCACTGTTCCACTGCGCATAGACAGTAAAAAGTAGCTGAGACGGTAGAGGGGTTAGAAATCAATAAATTAAAATAGGCTATTTATTTCAGGTAGCCTATTATTTCACCCCAAAAAATAAGTTTAAAATCTCCCCCCAAAAATGGAATCACGTTCCCAGCGCCCCCCTAGGTGGTGCGAACGCCCCCGTTGAGAAACCATGGTAGGCTATAGATGGTAAAGCCGTACAAGGAGCCACATAGGAAAATGTTACAGGGCAATGGGTCATATCGGTACCGTTACATGGAGGATGTTCCCTGTCTCAGACAACAAATCAGTTGCGCAGTATGAGTGCTATGGATTTGCCTTATAGGCCTACTGGTCATGGTTTACTTCAGCTGGTTGAAGGTCATGCGCTGCGGCAGAGTATCTGCCAAGGAAAATAAATTTCGGGATACGAGTGGTTGGGGGATAACAAGATCTATTCTAATGCCACTTGTATGTGGCCGACGGAGACCTACCAGAGTTGTGGAGAAGGAAGCACTCGACATGAATGCACCTGGACTGAAAGAATAGGACTGGTGTTTGTTACCGCGGCCGAAGATACACTGCACACGATCGTGGGCTGTTGGACGAGGGGTCATGACTATAGGAGGATGGATGCTTGACAAACTCCTCGCCCTCATGTGGCTGCTCTGGCCGGTGATGCTAACCTTTTTCCTAGTGGCGCTTGGAATCCTGGCCTTTTTTATTATTTTTAAAGCAGGAACTATGGCAGCATTCCAAAGACTGTTTGGTATGGCGGCCCCCGTCAACAAAAATCCCCAAAGGAATAGAGAGTCATCCTGGGCTCTGAAGGCCATTAGATAAGGAGCCTGCCAAAACCGAGTGGAACTCCCCAATCTCTACCAACATGATAGGGAATACTCCTGGCCTTGACCGACAATAGACCGAAATTTGACTGACAACTGACCGACAAGATGAAAGAGCCCCTGTCCCGGCTGGGGAGGAGAGATCGAGAGATGACGGAAATTGGGTCCGCCCTACCCTGCCCCTCGGGGTGGGTGGAGGCAAGCAGATATATTAAGCCAGTAACTGCGTGGTTGAGTAGTTGTAGTGGACTGGTGACTGACTAGCGATGGATGTTTCCGGTACCTCCACAACCCCACTCTTGACGACCTGGCCTGCTAATGTAAGCACAGATGAGTTTTTGCGGTTTTACTTTTTGATGATTTGCTGGGGGGCTTTTTGCTGCAGGGGTTCATGGTTGGACCCATGGAGATTTCTCACTTTAGGGATAACAATAACCAGACATATCTTGAGGATGGTCTCTGGTCCCTTGGATCTCTGCATGGGCCTATATGTGACCCTTTTGTGTGTTTTTATGTGAGTATGTTGGAAGTTATTGGTTGTTATACGGTTGTGGTTGACGCTGTGCATTTGTCGTTGCAGAGAGCTGCCGAGTGTTACCGGTGTCAGGCGGGTCCTAGCCAGGCCCTATACTTATGGGACGTGGAAGAACGTATAATCTGTAACACTTGTCATGATGACTTGCCTGGATTCTTTAATGGACATGGGATTTTTAGCAGTCAGGGCGTGCCCTCGCCGGTGTCCGCATCCACTATGCTAGATTTGTACACCAACTACCCCATAAATTGGCACAATAATGTGTGTCCCTTGGGGGATGGGACCCCCGTGGAAACACAACAGTATGCGAATGGCCAATATTTTCTAGTTATCCCGCTAGTGTGGGTGGGCCCGGGTGGAGCATGCATGAGTACTGCCATTCTGGGGTCTGGCCTGTGCTTTGCTGCGCGTGCTATGCCTGCAACCATCTTCATGATGCAGTTTCCAGACCGGGGCCTGCAGACGCGCATGCCTCCATCTCCAGCCCCCTGCTGGCTTTCTGATACACCATGCCCGGCTCGTCCGCGCCGCCCTGCGGCCACGGCGGGGGCTCTTCGTAATCCTGATGTGCCAGGCGACCACAGACCTCCGGGGCCGCCAACTCCCCTGGATACTCTGGATGTCGTGGGTGATTGTCCCCATCCCCGCCCGACTGTTCCCCCTCACTTCCCGCCAAGTCGTCCTGCCCCGGATTGGCTTCGAGGACCTATGGATGTGTAATGTAGGCCTATGTGTTGTCTCCAAGGGACTCTACCGAAATCAAGGAGGGGGTGTCAAGTAAGGTAGATTTCTTGGAGTCCAGGAGACAGGGCGGAGGTGGTTTTGTCTGTGGGCGGACAAGGGCTGGGGAGGCATGGGTTGTTGGGAAATTACCAAGGCCAAGGGAGATGTGTTTTTTTTTCCAGCAGGGGCTGAAGGATGTTAAAGAGGCATGGATTTACTTATGTCAGTGTTACTTATGTTTCAGGTTTATTCATGTATCAGTTTAACATCATGAAATCATATATCATGTTTTAGTATCATCATATAACAATCATTTTCGTTGTTTCTTTGTTTTAGTAGGCTATTATCATAAATCGTATCATCATATCATATATCATGGTTTAGTATCATCATATAACGATCTCTTTCTTTAATATCTATCATTCATTCTAAAGTGTTTCTTTGTTTTAGTATCATCATAAATATATCTCTTTCTTTAATATCTATCATTCCTTATAAAATGTTTCTTTGTTTTAGTATCATCATAAATATATCTCTTTCTTTAATATCTATCATTCATTATAAAATGTATCATGTTGCTTTGACATAATCGAGTATGGAAGTAAGCACTTAAAAGGATTCAAGCACTTATTGGTAAAACTATGTTGTCCTACACTTATGACTGGTTGTATTGTTGTATTGTTTGACATTTTATGATCTTACACTTATAAGGTGTTGTATTATTGTATTTTTTATCATTATATGGTGTATTTTACTTATAGTATAATTTGTGGAACAATACGAACAATCTGAAGGCGTCAGATTGTTCGTATTGTTACTCCCCCTATTGTTACTCCCCCTCGCCATCCCTTCCATGGCGAGGGGGAGAAATACCCAGGTCACATTGACCTGATGCAGGCCAGCTGCATAAGAGAAAGGGGAGGTTACAGAGGTAAAACTTCTAGATACTGATACGGGTTGCTCCCGCGTCATCAGAGGGAGAGCCGCGCTGGTATGGGTTGCTCCGGTGTCGGGAGAGGGAGAGAGAGGGGTTCTCTATCTCTCCTCGGGCACGGAGGGTCGGTCTCATCAAATGGTCCCACAGCCAGGAAGGTCTCATCAAATGGTCCCACAGCCAGCGGAGAATCTCTCTCTCTCTCTCTCTCTCTCTCTCTCTCTCTCTCTCTCTCTCTCTCTCTCTCTCTCTCTCTCTCTCTCTCTCTCTCTCTCTCTCTCTCTCTCTCTCTCTCTCTCTCATACTTTAGGGTGCCTCTTTGACTTACTGTGTTATAATTTGTTGTGTTTTAGTTAGTGTAGGCCTTAATAAAATAATACATATATTTTGTATTCTTCCTGTTGTTCTGTGTTCTTGCATTTTTTGCTGATTGTGAGACGGTTCAAACTGTACATATTATAAGCATTAGTAATTTCAGAAGGGGATTTGACCTAGCTGCAAAAGTCTGCAAGTATAGTGAAAGAGCGTATCAATTTTTTAACATGGTTACTCTCTTCCATGTAGGCTACTGCGCTTTTTTAAATTGTTGAAACAGCACAATATGCAGATATATCCTCTGGCATGTTGTGTGCCTCCGCATGTCGTATAAATAATCATAGTGGGCTATGATGCCAGGGCCATTTTTTGGTCCCAGTCCAGCCCTGAAAGGGATACTCTCAGGCACGTACGCCTTCAGAATGTTCTTACTTGTTCCACAAATTATACTGATAAGTAAAATACACCACATAATGATAAACAATACAATAATACAACACCTTATAAGTGTAAGATCATAAAATGTCAAACAATACAACAATACAACCCCTTGTATTTTTTCTTTTCCCTTAAAAAAAGGGAAAAGAATTCTCAAAACAAAAGTATTTTCTTCAAGTATAATTATTTACAATTTCAAACACAAATTATATTAACTAAGTGTAGGACAACATAGTTTTACCAATAAGTGCTTGAATCCTTTTAAGTGCTTACTTCCATACTCGATTATGTCAAAACAACATGATAAATTTAAAATGAATGATAGATATTAAAGAAAGAGATATATTTATGATGATACTAAAACAAAGAAACATTTTATAATGAATTATAGATATTAAAGAAAGAGATACATTTATGATGATACTAAAACAAAGAAACACTCTATAATGAATGATAGATATTAAAGAAAGAGATAGATTTATGATGATACTAAAACATAAAAAAACAAAGAAAATGATTGTTATATGATGATACTAAACCATGATATATGATATGATGATACGATTTATGATAATACTAAAACAAAGAAACAACGAAAATGATTTTTATATGATGATACTAAAACATGATATATGATTTTATGATGTTTAACTGATACATGAATAAACCTGATACATAAGTTACACTGACATAAGTAAATCCATGCCTCTTTAACATCCTTCAGCCGCTGCTGGAAAAAAACCCACATCTCCCTTGGCCTTGGTAATTTCCCAACAACCCATGCCTCCCCAGCCCTTATCCGCCCACAGACATCACCACCTCCGCCCTGTCTCCTGGACTCCAAGAAATCTACCTTACTTGACACCCTCCCTTTTAACACTCCAAAGTACCTGTCCACAAGCACAACCACTCTCCCAGAATAGGCTTTGTCCTATATGCACTGTCAAAGGACTTCTCACTACACTCAAGTCACTATTATTTCTATAATTTCTGCACTGGCAGTAGCAGATAGTTGAAATATACGGCACTGCCTATTTCATATTCAGGCACTCTCACAATTATCATAGAAATGTGTGCAAATGTGCATATCCACCCTTCATTCATCTCTGATTCATCTACCTCCCCAATGAACAAACAAGAATTGTTTACATGCAGAATACCAACTTTATTATAATTGTATGATTTTGTTAAGAAAGCAATGACTTTCTTCTTTCAATTTATGCAGCGTCCAATGTACGCTTATTTATTCAGTGATTTATTTAATTCATACCGAACACCAAAAGATAGACTATGGTGAATTCATGACACAGTGCCTCCTTTAACCTTCCCCAGCAGATGTCGCCATAGAGTCTGAAGCTTCGAGCATTGAATCGTTTATCGATACAATTGGATTGAAGTCTTCGTTTGACTTCCGTCAACTCACAACGTCCGGCAAGCGAATCTTTTTTTCGTAGGATGGTAGGGGCAAGTAGGCTACTGCCTTTTTTCGCCTCTGATTGGTTAGAATGTCTTTCCTCACATTGTTGGTTAGGGTTAGGTTAACCCTAACTCCCTAACCATAACCCTAACTCCCCCAAACAGCTAGGACTAATCGAAACGCGATCTAAAGGAGAGCCCTTCTAACCAATCAGTGGCGAAAAAGGCGGTACTTGGCCCTACCATCCTACGAAAAAAGGATTCTCGTCCGGCAATCCACCTCCGACACACCAAAACAATTTCCGGCTTGTTTAATATTATTTTCAAAGTAAAACTTTCCATTTCCCTTTTAAAAAGGTGGCATCGGTAATTACTTTTGAGTAGTTTTATTTGGTTTATGTTATTCAAAATGCCGGATGATTTAATTACACGAATATACAAATTATATTTTATTTTTTTATATAAAATGTCCAGTTTTCAAATAGTTAGCAAAAAAAAACATTCTCAATAAAGTGAATTGAAGAAATTGCATTTATTTAACATTGCATAATGCATGCGAATGTAACATTATCGGCGGATATTACTGTTCCAAATGTTAATAATGTCGTTTGTGCATTATAGTTTACTTTGAAAGTAAAATAAGTACTTCCTGTTTTTATATTATGCCCTGAAGCTTTAGAATGCTACTAATCTGATGCTTTTCTAGGGTTTGCTATCAATGTGAACCACATTTCTTGCATAAAAATGACCTCTATGATGAATCTCAGAGTGTTTATGAGTGAACGCCTCTCTTCAGCAGCTATCGAAATATTTGATGAGGTTGAGAAAGTCATAACATTGTACGAGGCTGAAGTTACTCGTTCTAGAGAAGAGGTACGCTATCTCCAAAAGCAGCTGGAACTTCATCGACTGAAGGGTTCGTAGTTTAAGATTTTCTCTACTACGTTGTATGTGCGATTGCTAAATGTTTGTTTCAGGGCTCTGATAGACAATGATTTGCTGTTGACGTCCATAGTATGCTAATGTTTACTAGCACTTAGCTCATGGAGCTAACATGCTACTAATGTAAACAGTGGTCAGCTGTCTCATTTCCCTCAAATTCCTCTGGAGCTGCACTGCAGCAGTCCGTCAATATTTAACAGAATCTTAATTGGAAAAATTGAATATCAGTTTATTTGTTGAAGTCTATCTCTATGTCTATCTATATATTTGTGATTCACATTTTTACTCCTTATATTATGTTTATATATTTTGAGCCCTTTTGTTGCAGTCTTATTTAAAAAATGTTTAAATAAATAAAGTTAATAAATAAAGTGTAACTGATCCATCTCTCTCTTCAGATCATCCAGATATCAACGGAATCGTTATTCGAGAAGACGCTAGCATCACTCCCCGACTGGTGAACATGGCCGCAACAATTAAAAGAGAAGAAGGATCCACACGAAGCATGGATGATAAAGAATCTGAACACTCGCAAACGAACGTTGACTCCACATATACAAACAATGCAATCCAGTTAGATATATCCAAGATCAAAGAAGAAAGAGAGGTCATGTGCATTGACAGTGAAGGGTTGGATGTTCACACGACTACTACCACAGTTAACATCATGAATAGAGATAGAGACCCAGAACAGCCAGACATGGAGGTCAGGTCTACATATGAAATAGCAGACTTTCTTTCAATGTGTCCATCAGCTTTGACCAGTGATCCACAAGAGGAGTGGAGTAAACAAAGACAGAAAACCAAAGAGTCTGCATTGGCAGTCCAAAGAGAGAGCAACGGTTTAGGTTTGAATCAGGAGTTGACACCGCTGCCTCTCGAAAGTGCCTCCACAAGGAATCAGAACTCCGACCAAAGCTTTTGCCATTTGTGCGGCAAGCCGTTTCGGTACATTGGCTCTCTCATGAAACATATAAAAATGCACGACGACCACACGGTGATCTGTGGTATATGTAATCGGTCATGCCACAACATAAACGACCTGTTAAATCATCTGAGGTGCGCTCACAGGGGTTCCTACTTTTGTCACATTTGTGGCAAAACGTTCTCAAAACAGTGTTTTCTGATTATACACTCCAAGCAACATAAGGGGTTGAGGCAGCTTGCGTGTGAAGACTGGCATCAAAGTTCTAGCACGGGCGCATTTTGAAATTGCAACTCATGATGAACAAGACCGGTTTGCTCTGAACTCAATCAGAAGTTGGTTACCATTTGAGGTTGTCTTTTAAGAGATCTCCCTCAAAATATACAGTATATTTTACACAAAATGTTAATATATTTTGTATACATTTCCAGTTTTTCTTGTATAGGTGCATCATAAGTATTATTTTTTAAATGTATTGTTCTAAGCACTTGTTTTATTTATTGTTCTCTGTGATGACAATGTTTTATTATGTTTGTCACATTAGTAATATATATGTTGTAAGTCTATCTTTGTTTTTATTTTTAGTACCAAAGAAGGAAGGAAATTCCTTCTTAAAGACAATAAACTTCCAAGAATCCTCAAAGCCGGGTTGACTAGATTATTGTACACAATGAGCAGAGACAACATGATGAGGAGAAATCCAGCCGTTATTCTTTGAAGACTTCTACCAGCATTAAAATAATCATCAAAACGATAAATCGAAATACATTGTATAGTCACTTGATCACAGTAGGAGCAGGGGGGGGGGGCGATGGAGTGCAGGCGAATTCTGTTTTGACGCGAGAGAGCGTCACACAGGCCGAACCCTTCCTAATCTGGATTAGAGTTTGTGTCTGGAGCAACCAGGTCTCTATCAATTCATTCTGCGTTCACACGACGTAGTCTACGTAGCGTCGAACGGCCGGTAGAGATTGGGTATTTAATAACGACTTCCTTTACTTTGACGCGCAGACGTGCCTTACCCTAGATAGAGTGTTAAAAAGCAGTTAACAAAAAAGATGG
The DNA here is from genome assembly GCF_902167405.1 of Gadus morhua. Taxonomy (NCBI): domain Eukaryota; kingdom Metazoa; phylum Chordata; class Actinopteri; order Gadiformes; family Gadidae; genus Gadus; species Gadus morhua. The sequence continues at coordinate 15,531,763 of NC_044049.1, read as the reverse complement.
TCGATAACTCTGTAAAGTTAAATCAATATTTTGACCTATACCTACTGCAGTCGTAGGATTTATATTGCGCGTAGGCTACCCCAGCTGTCTCTCTCTAGCCTCCAGGAATCGAGCACGCTGCGTTCTGCAGTGCACTGCACCGCATCCACCAATCCAAACACTGGGATGCTGAGAGGATTTCATTCCCGCCGAGGTCCGTTACTTTTGTCCCACATGGAATTTTGGTAAATTATCTCCTTTTAAACTATATATTTTCCATATGAAATACTGGCATACTCAATGACGTACGCGTTATGCCTTAGCTGCAATGTTCTGCTTCTTTTAGAGAAAAAAAGAGCCGATAGTAATTTGCACATTTTTGATGATATTGCATAATACAATGGATGAAAACATGCATGCGTTGTAACTAGGACAAGAAATGTGAATAGTCATTGCCCGAAAAAGTCCAATCGAAGTGTAGCCTATGATACGCTACTCCGATGTATTCATAGATTTCAATTATGCCAAGTGGCTTTGATATTAATTATTATGCCAATTGATTCCAAGAAAATAATCATATTTTGTATAAACCAGCATCTCTCAGCACCTCCACCTGCAAGATTATTTTCAATAGTCTACTTTTAATCCTTATTTATGTATACTGGGCTACAGAAAAAGCCTGTAGGAGTTAGGGACCCATCTAATTGTACAATACAGTTTCTAAATTCGGTGAAGCAAGAGTTGCTTCAATGCTCAGACCTCCTTGATATAGCCTGTTGATGAAGATTGGTACCGAATTAATGAAGGTATCCATTTCAACCTCTGCTACCATACATCTATCCATTTCCATCGCCTACTTGCTTTGCTTAGTATGTATGGTCTATCATGTAAGCAATTTGACCACGGAGACCTTTTAAAGCACAATTAAATCCCTAACAGAAGAAATGAATGTCAAGGATAAACCATCAATTGTTATTTTTCATTATATTCAAACATTAGCTATGATCCGTTTTTTTGTTCTGACGGCCTCAGTGAAACCAAAATTTGGTTCCTTATGTGTCCTTGTTTAGTGGTTGTTTTTTGGTGTTTGTTGTTGTATGAATTCACCTGTTGATCGGCAGTAGCAGCAGTCTGAAACGTTACACACCCAATTCTGTAATCAGTTGCACCGTTGTTCAGTGATATTCAGAGGCTTTTCCTCCTGTCCTCTCCTGGAGAAGTAGCAGCTTGGATCTGACAACGCTGAACCCTCACTTTAGATAATTAAAACAATCAGGGAATGGGAATCCACTCTGAGTTTGAGTCTGTTTTAACATATTGGTCTGTAATCATCACAACACACGTTCATCATGACTGAATAAATACATACATGTACATACATGACTATGTTCTTGTACGTGACACCGCTGGTTTGTGTGTGCCATGCTGTGATGTAAACCATGACAGCAGGACTGTGTTTCTGTGATAGATCTAAACCAATTAATTGACTTGTCTTGTCTTATCCTATTGATTTATGTACTTGCAGTCACAATTTCCTTGTCTTAATCCCCTTTATTGTGGAGGATTAAGGGTAAGCCAGTCTCATTCTGGACCATACCAGAGTCTAACACTATCCCTCAACCAAGCAACATTGCTAGCCTCAGTAAAATGTACTTTTTACAAAGAAAAACAGGCCAGGTAAAGCTTTGTGTGGTGACTCCTGAAGTCCTGTATACCTGATTTCCCTACGGGAGTTTCAGGTTTCTTGATGCCAAAGGCTCGTTGGACAGTGTTTGTGACATTTGTGGTTGCTTGTCCATGTATTCGTTTGTGTTTTGTGAAATTGTACACAACCGCACGTTTGTGTGTCTGTATGTGTGTGTGTGTGTGTGTGTGTGTGTGTGTGTGTGTGTGTGTGTGTGTGTGTGTGTGTGTGTGTGTGTGTGTGTGTGTGTGTGTGTGTGTGTGTGTGTGTGTTTTTCATTATATTCTCTACAAGGCAAGGCCTATCCCAATCCGATCATGGCTTTATTGAGAATAACTAAACTAAATGTTTTGACAATATTTTGTGCACACTGCTGTGCACAAAACAATATGTATGTTTCCTGGCTTAAGACGTCCTTTTCTATGATCCCTAAATTTCAAGTGCTTTATTATCACATTCAACAGAATGCTCAGTGTTATACATTCTAGTAAAATCTTGTATGTTATTGCTAGAATCCAAATGGACATTACAGGTAGGAATTTACTACAATTCAATAGTGCACAGAGGATTCTTCACCTGTGTGACCTTGCAAAAAATAATAAACCACCTAGCCGTTGCCAATTCTCCTACTCCTATTGTCCCTGCGTTTACAGTCCTGGTCAGGTTGTCCCACTTCAAAGATATTCTGGTCAGGATCATGTCAGCTAATTAAAGATTACGGGCCGTAGGCCTATGATTGACCTTGACTGTGGGATTACTGCAACGGTGGTGCTCTGCGCTCTCCTACTTCTCAGATGGTTCTAGAGATAGGAGAGAGATTGTCGAAGTAGGTTCTGCTCCTCTTGCGTCTTGGTTGGAGCCGGGACAAGCAGATACATGTATGCACATATTTTCTTTGTTCCTTGTTATCGTCTTTCAAAGGGTGAACCCTGGCCTTTGGAAGAAATGACAACAATGAAAGAAAGACTGATTAAGAAAGTGATAAAATACACAAAAAGATAGGGAAAATGACAGGGCTGTGAGGATATCCATGTTAACGAATAGGTGGAGATATCAGAAAAAAGGCGAGAAAATATAAAAGCAAAGGACGGAAACATTGGAGAGAGCATGAGGGAGAAAATGTGGGAGTAATGATAAAGAGCAAAAAGGCGTAAAGATTTGGCTGAAGACTAATTTGCAATGTTAGTTGAATAGTGTGAGAGGAGAAAGCTGTGACTAACAAAGGAGACATTAAAACCCAGAGACACATGGTCATCCCTCTATCGATATTGTCATATTTTTTACTTTTTCTTTTGCATTGTCCATTTTGTTTAGCATTTCATATTTTTGTCTAGTTTTTGCCCCAGTTCCATTTATCAATCATCAATATATATATATATATATATATATATATATATATATATATTTAAGCAATAGATCACGCCAGGCTGTGGTATGTGCTCATTATACCACTGTTAAGGGGCGTTGTCCGGCCCCAACGCGCAGCGGAGGGCCGGCGACCCCCTTCACAGTGGTATAATGAGCACATGCCACTGACTGAAGTGATCTATTGCTTTTATACAACGGTTACTGTTATGGCGAAACGAAAGTCATAGACACACTACATTTAAAAAGAAACCAAGAAAGTCAAAGTAACCTTTTTATTAAAGACTACCAAAAAGTAGTCCCTCCTGGCTGCCGCTATGAATCGACGGTCGCTATGCAACACACTTTAGCGTCCCTCCGAGAGAAGGCTCCGATAGAGCGGTTCGCCGGCAATTTATCCTATGGAGCAGTTCACTCGCCGATTTTAGGCTTCAGTGAACGGTGCTATTGCTTTTATACAACTGTTAAAATTATGGCAAAATGACTCCACACACACACACTAGTAAAAATACGGTTGTATTCTTTGACACTTTCCACTTCAAGGCGCGGAGTGATACTTTCACAAAATGATTGGGCGTCATAGCAGTTATGTATACGCTCATTATACAACAGTTAGGAACCAATCAGATCGCTGGATTCAGGCCCCCCGTTGTATAAATATATATATACAGTATATAGCATACATTTTTACATTAGGCATCTCATTACTCATTCTAATGTTGTATGCCATGGCATTTTTTTTCAACTAACAGCAGACAATCTCAACTTTTCCCTTTACCCAAGTGTTCGTTCTCAATGAACTGAAGTTGAGGAGCGAGAACGTTCCAGAATACACTTGAATTTACTTGAAGCTGCCCTTGGATATTAGCGCCATGAGCCCCGACGTGTCTCACTCCACAGGAGACAACTGCCTTGGTCTCTTGTCCCGAGCCTCACCATAGCCACCATATGACAGACAGCATGGAGGAGAGCAAGCTCATCTTCAGCCTGGACTGTCATGAGGAGGGCCCTGTTGTGGCCTTCTCCAGGGACAAGCCCAGAGCCTCGGGCGGTACCCTCAGCCGGAGCGACCTCAGCCTGGGGATGGATCTGGGCTCAGATTCCTCCGGCCAAAGACAGTGGACCCAGGGCTTCCACATACCACACTCGCCCTCCTCCCCGGGCTCCCTGGCTGACCTCTCCACCTCCTCCGAAGACCTCCCCATGTCCAGCCAACTGGTGAAGTCCTCCTCCACCGAGCTGGAGAACAGAGTGAGCCATTCGGCGAGAGCCAAGCCGTTGCTCAGCCTGGTCAAGTCCCTGTCCACTGAGATCTCCTACCGCGGCGAACCCGAGGTCAACCTCTCCAAGTCGGACTCCAAGCTCCACATGCACCCCTGGAAGCAGCTCACCCAGCACCGGATCCCGGAGGCCCAGCCCAGAGCAGGTGGTGCGGGCGAGGGGGACATCTGGGGGGCCGGGTCCTCCTCCGCAGGCAGCACGTCACCCACGGAGTCCCGGGGGAGCTCCCTGATCGCCGAGCTGGAGGACACGCGGAGGAAGTTCTCCGAGGCCATGCAGGACCCCATGAGCATGTTTAGTAAGATGATGGGAGATGAGTGTTCTTCCTCTGGCAGCCCCAAGCAGGGCAGGGCATCAGGGGCCGGGGACCCCCCCGCCTCCCACGGGGCCGGGGGCGGCAGCCCCATCAACAGCGAGGATGCTGCCGCAGACGCCCAGCTCAGGTTTCGGAGACGAACGACCGACGAGCAGAGGGGAGTCTGCGCCTCACCGCAGAGAAGGCCCTCAAAGGGCCCACGGAAACGCTCCCATTCGCCGGAGCCCCATGACGACAACAGGGACAGTCATTATGAAGTCTGCAAGTACAGAGACATGCCTCAAGTGGTGGAGCTCCAGGAGAGATCCAGAGGGGCGCATCGCGGGGAGTCCACCCAGCCTCGATGCACGGTGCCTGGGGCATCCATGCCTCGGTGTTGGCTCTTCGTAGTGGGCCTCTTGACCTTTGGGGTCTTTGTGCTGCCCCTGCCTTCCTATATAACGGGGCTTTCTGTCGGCGTAGCCTGTGGCTTTCTGTTGGGTCTAGTGGTGGTTTATCTGTTCACCCCACGACGACCAGCCGAAAGGAGGAACCGTTTGCACCCTTCACAAGAGCCCGGATCAGCAGAACTCGGGGAGACCCAGCTCCTAGAGGTAGGTGATGTAAAGAGTTCACATCTATCTATCTATCTATCTATCTATCTATCTATCTGTCTGTCTGTCTGTCTGTCTGTCTGTCTGTCTGTCTGTCTGTCTGTCTGTCTGTCTGTCTGTCTGTCTGTCTGTCCGCCTGTCCGTCTGTCCGTCTATCCGTCTATCCGTCTATCCGTCTATCCGTCTATCTCTCTATCCGTCTATCTCTCTATCTGTCTATCTGTCTATCTGTCTATCTGTCTATCCATCTATCCGTCTATCTCTCTATCCGTCTATCTGTCTATCTCTCTATCTGCCTATCCGTCTATCTGTCTATCCGTCTATCTGTCTATCCATCTATCTATCTATCTGTCAATCTCTCTTGCTGTCTATCTGTCTTTCTTTCTGTCTGTCTGGCTTAATCCGTCACAAATGATCCCACACACACACACACACACACACGCACACACATACACACACTCCGACACAACAACACCTAACTTGCGTGGGGACAAATACTGTATAATTGATTAGTGCTGAGATACTTGCTTTGTAAACTACCTGCACATATTATAAGCCAACAGAAACCTATAATAATGGGCTTTATAAAATCGCCTCTCCTGTGGCACTCAGGGTTAGGGGTTTAGTGGGACAGAGAGTGTAACAGCAGGAGGTGAATTGTTTGAAAGACAAGTACCCCAGTGTTAAAGGAAATCTTACAGAGACTGTAGTCTGCAATGTCTCGTGTTTCCTCTCCCACTCCGCTGTACTGTCACCACAAGTGTTTTGTTTATATTTGTATTTTTCAGTTTGAATTGTTTTTTTTCTTCAGTTTTACTTATTTTGGGATGTAAGGATGATGTAGTTTAATTCTAAAGTGTTGCTAATATCACCAAACCTATCTTTATTCAGAATATATTTAAGATTTGATAAAGATATTGTTGTGTTTATTTTGGTGTGAATCTGTCATGTAGCTCCTAAATATGTGTGTATTGTGTGTCATGCCTTTAGTCTGTATTTAAGTGTTTCGTAAAAGCCTAAATACATTATTATCATTAGTATTTTTATTTTCTGGATTGTATTCATTCAGCTAACCACGCCGCTGTACCTTTGTGTTCATGAACACATTGCCTGTGATTCCCAGGGCTGGATGAATGAAATCCAGGGCTATGACCCTGAGACCTTCCAGCCGTCCCTCACCAGCTCTGTTTATGCCACGCTGGAGGGCAGCCGCCTACGGCTGGCCTACCCCCGTGCCAGCATCCCCCGCAGGGCTGCCTTTGACGAGACCCCCCCTGAGGTTGTGTTTGTACGCTCGCGCACCTATCAACTAGCGGACTGCAAGGTCAGTGTGCCAGAGTATGTGGCTACAAAGACCCGTACACGTACGCACGTACACACACAAAAACAAACACACACACACACACACACACACACACACACACACACCTGCACATGCATAGGTTTTCATGCCCACGTATGCATACAGACACACACACACACATACAAACAAACAAACACATGTGGACACACACAAACACACATGTAGGCATGCACACACATGCTAGCACACGCACACACACACACACACACACACACACACACACACAAACCCATAAAGCAATGATTCCCAGAGGAAGATATGGGTTATGTGGGCAATTGACCAAAACAAAGAACCAGGAAGTTGATCGGCCGCCTGATCTCCTCTCTGCACTCACTTTGTCACATAACACAGAGGTGAAACCAAAAACTAAGGGGATTTTACCTGTGATGGCTGATATTTGCTTCTTATTTGCATGGCTGAGGTTGCCTGGAATGGAAGCATTTCATGGCCATCCATTAATGACTTCTATTGGTGGTTCTCTTATGCAACAAATACATCATAACCTTGAACATCTCAGGGTTTTCTGGGGCGAGGTGTGAAAGAGTCAAGCAGAGTTTTCTTTATCAACACAGTAAGAGCGTTCAGCATCTCATCTCTTCATCTCTATCTAACTCAGGTGTCTCTGCTGCCCTCGGTGCTGGCCCGGAAGCGAGTGTGGAACAGGAAGTACCCCATATGTCTGGTCCTGGCTGAGGGTGTACAAGTGGAGGAGGAGGAGATCCTCCTCCCAGGATCAGAGGATGAGGAGCGGGCGACAGAGAAGCCAGACCTCGCGGAGCCTCACTCCCACGACACCCTCTACCTGTTTGGGCGGACTGGCCGGGAGAAGGAGGATTGGTTCCAGCACTTCCTCTCCGCCTCCAGGGCGTCCCGGCTCGACCGCAGTCCCAGCAGGGAGCAGTCTAAGGCGGGTACGTTGATGCGTTTCTGCCGACGAGTTGGAGATGGGTTTACGATGGTTGAAAGATGAGTGTGCACAAACTCAGGCCAGCAAAGAAGCCAACTTTAGAAGCCGGGTTATACAGAAAACTGTAGTAGTGTGCAATCTAAATGTCTGATACAGCGACAAGATTAATGGATTCGACCAATTACCCAAATTAAATATGAATGAATGAACTGGGTTTTTTGAGTTTAACCTCCACTACACCATAGATGTAGCCTGGTCCTACCAGACTCTTGTACTTCATTTCATTTGCGCAGAGAGTCTCTCCATTGACAAACGTTAACTCACTTGAAGGCGGGTGCCTGTTGGAGTTTAAAAGTATTGAATCTGCCCAATGCAACTCTGGATCTGCCATAACCAAACTCTAACATTTGACTACAACTGCAACTAGCGCACAACCTCAACATCGTTGTTCTCAGCCACTCCCTATGTTTTCTGATTGGTCGGCAAAATTTGGCCGGAGAAAACCTGTGAATATACCCCAAACCCAGACGTAGTACTGAAGGGAAATTAAAATTGAGCGGAAGTACGTAGGCGGGCGGTGCCAGGCTACCATAGACGTGGAGTAGATATAATATTATAATAATATGATAATATTAATCATTAATCATTTTCTGTTACTTTTTTTCCCTTTCATGGTTGTCGTTTCTCCATCAACCAGAAAACGTTGTAGGTGGGGATACTCTTGAAGAAGGAACAGATGAGTTGCCAGGGGCTCCAAAAGCAAAGGTCCCTTTGGATTACACCATGTACATGAGTCATCTCATTGGCCTGGACAGTGTAAGTCCCGCCCCTAGCCCCTGCCCTAGCGATCATGGGAGCCCAACGACAAGCAAGATGGTAAGTAAACCATTTATTATAGTTTATTAAAAAATATGTCCCAGAGCACATATTGAAGTAAATAAATGATGCCCTACCGGAATTCCTGGCTATGAGGGGTATCAAAGTACATCTTAAACGTTGTCTCAGAAGCACTGAGCCTTTTAGCAATTCTGATGTCCTACTTTATTACGCAACTGTCATTGATCTGACCCGATCAATGAACCGATCGATGACAGCTTAGTTGCATCGCACTGCTGGTTTTCCTGGCCTAGGATGCTGGCACAACTCACTCTGCTGACTAAAATCCCTCCTTATGTTTCGATATGTGATTACATTCTGGCATGGACATCGCTTCTTACCCCTTTTGAGAACGTAACTGTGATAAAGGGGTATTTAAATAATGTTGATTTGAATTATGACCTGCATTTCCTTTGTTTTGTATGATCCTGCTGAGCTCAACTGCATGGCAGAGCATGACAATAAATACCAGGGTTTAGGTTCCAGTCTACCAATTTTAGCTAGACAGGGGGTTTGACTCCCAGTCTAGCACTTGGGCCATCAATACTAAATATGCATTCCATCATTGTATTGGGAGACACATGGATAAAAGTGTTTATTTTATCATTGATCATTCAATGATTACTAATATATGTGTAATCAATGAATGGAAACCAAAGACAAGGATATTTGTTCGCTCCAGTCTGGCTTCATCCTGTCCTTTGCTGTCCTTTCCTTCTGCCCATCCAGTTATCTGCTGAGGAGTGCTTCTGCGAGGGGGCAGCCAAAGTCGAGGCTGGGGCTGAGTCTAATCCAGGGGGCTCCTTTGCCGAGGTTCATCCCGCCTGGGTCAACTCCCTGGTGGGCCGGATCTTCTGGGACTTTCTACGTGAGAAGTACTGGTCTGACAAAGTTGCCCACAAGATCCAGAAGAAGCTTTCCAAGATCAGGGTGACTAAGAGGAATGAATAGATGAAGTGATGGATGAATGGAAAGAGGAAGGGAGGGAGGAAGAGAGAGAATGAGAGGGGGGGGAGGGATGGATGGAGGGATGGAGGGATGGAGGGATGGTAGGAGGGAGGGAGGGAAAGAGGGAGGGATAGAAGGAGGGAGGGAAGGAGGGAGAGAGGAAGGGAGAGATGGAAAGATGAATTTATAGAAATGTGAATCAATGGATAGGTGTATTGGTAATTTGTGGATGGATGGATTGATTGACACGTGGATAGAGAGGTAGGTTGATGAATGGATGGCGGCTAGTTGGGAGGTATGTATGACAAGACAGAAGAGTATCCTCTCTGAAATATAAATGTGCTATTATCATGATCATAATACCTAACAGTATATAGTTTGTTTCCGTCGTCCTCAATCGCTCGATTCAACAATACATTTTGGCACTTTTTACTCCCGGATCAGACCGCAGAAAAAGCCTTGGACTTTCCTATCGCCAACATGCCTCTGTATTCGGATATCTCAGGCACGGAGACTGGGAAATGCACAGACTGCACCAAACTGCAACAAACATCGGCTTTATTTGAAACGAGACTAGCAGCATTAGAAAAATTTAAAGGACTCCTACAGGATACAGTGCCGATGGGTGAGTTTGCTGAGCTCACTCAGATACAGCAAGATGATCAAAGTTACACTGTATCCTTCCCGAAGCTGGACAAGAGAGAGACAGTTCCAGCTGCGTCTCACTGGCACAGAGTCGGCGCTAAGCCAAAACAACATACCAAAGTGAATCAACAAGTTCACTCAACGCCAAATGCTAAGCTACCCAAAGCTAAAGTTACATGTATTAGCCGGATTAGCCTGTCACTGAAATTAACCCTGCCACTGAAGAACCGGTTCCTGCCACTTCAAGAGTCCACGAATGCGCCTGCCACCCATGCACCCCTGAGCCCCGAGATGCGTCCGGACGGCCAGTGCGGACAGAGACGGAACAATAACCAGTCGCCATTGAGGCGAGCTGCGCATGCCTCGGCCACCTGTGCACCCCTGACACCTGAAATGTGTCCGGACAGATGGTACGGACAGAGATTGAACCACCAGTCGCCACGGAGGCGGGCTGCGCATGTGTCTGCCACCGTCCAACAAGGGCCCATCTCAGAGAAAGCAGATGAACCAGACACTCTGATTAAAGGAGACTCAACCATCAAGGATATAACCGGTAAGAAGATCAAAACATGCATCTTCCCATATGGAATGGTTAGTGATATCAACCATAAACTAGCCAAAATCATATTGGAAAACCCCAAAATCTCACAGATTATTGTGCATGCAGGATTTAATGATATTCTAAGAGAACAGTCAGAACTTCTGAAGAGGGATTACACTGATCTATTGGATACACTGGACAAAATACACATCAAGTCATTCATCAGTGGACCCATACCAGCAGTTGACAGGTGAATAAACAGATTCAGTCGTCTACTTGCACTGAATACATGGCTTTCCAGAGTCTGCAATGAAAGAGGAAGGGGCTTTATTGACAATTTCAACTTATTCTGGGGGCGCAAATATCTTTTCAGAGCAGATGGCCTACACCCAAACAGGTTAGGCTCAAAACTGTTGAGGGACAATCTTCTTTTCTCGCTTTCCCACAAATCTCCATGGTCTGATGCACAGGCCACAATCAGAGCACAGGTTGAGAAGAAGCGAGACTACAGCCTCCCCCACACATCTACTCTGCCACTATCTGACACACAGATAGAAAACAGCCCACAGACCTTGCCATGGTCTGACGCACAGGCCACAATCAGAGCACAGGTTGAGCTGCCACTATCTGACACACAGATAGCAGACAGCCCACAGACCTTGAAGAGAGACAACAGCCCGCCCGACGCCATCAAAGCTAAAGTTACATGTATCAGCCGGATTCCACTTCAAGAGTCCACGAACACGCCTGCCACCCATGCATCTCTGAGCCCCGAGATGCGTCCGGACGGACAGTGCGGACAGAGACGGAACAATAACCAGTCGCCATTGAGGCAAGCTGAGAAGAAGCGAGACTACAGCCTCCCCCACACATCTACTCTGCCACTACCTGACACACAGATACAGACCTTGAAGAGAGACAACAGCCCGCCCGACGCCATCAACACTGTGCCTTCCCCCATCGCTGATGCTGGCTTGGCGACGAACGACCACCCCCCTCCTCTGCATTCCCCCATCAACGATGACCTCCAGCCTCATCTCTCCCATAGCTATCTCTCCAGCCCCAATTTCTCCTCCCTTTGCGATTTTCCAGCCGAATATAAGAGACTGGAATATGAAATCACATGCTCGCATTTGATTTCTGAGACTCCGCGGGCTTAAGAGCCATTGGCTAGGAGGTCGAGGGGTGGGGCGATGACGTCATGGTTTGCTGTTTCAGTCGGTTTCAGGCGTACACACGAATCCAAAAGGAAATCGGGTAGATTTGAAACCACCTCCGAGTGTGGTTTCAGAAGTTTGCGGTTTCGGTCAGCGGATTCGCTGGCTTTGTGTGTACGGAAGGCCGAACCGTACAAGACCTTTGCGGTTTCGCCATGAAATCGGCTTTGTGTGAACGGGGCCTTAGACACACTGCTAACCTCACAAATCTCATATCTATTGCCTCCAAACCAAAAACAACCTTAAAGCCTATCAACAACACCATCAGGATGGCTCTACTTAATGTGAGGTCTCTTAATAACAAATCATTTTTAGTTAATGATTTTATTACCACTTCTAAACTGGATTTTATGTTTTTAACTGAAACATAGTTGGAACAAATTAACAGTGCAACCGTTCTAATAGAGGCAGCTCCTCCCAACTATAACTTTTTTGATGCATGTAGATCTGGAAAAAGAGGTGGAGGGGTTGCTGCTATATTTAAAAATGTATTTCAGGGGAAACAGATGTTATTTGGTGATTTTCCGTCATTCGAATACCTTAGTGCTGTATTGAAATGCTCCCCCAGAGTTCTCCTATTAATTATTTACAGGCCACCCACATATTCTGCAAATTTTTTCGATGACTTCACAGAGTTATTGTCTAGCATCTCCACATAATTTGACTGTCTAGTTATAACTGGTGACTTCATTTTCATACTGATGATTTGAATGACAAGTGTGCAAAAAAACTTTTTGCCATTTTGGACACATTTGAACTGTCTCAACATGTGAAAGAGGCTACTCATTGTAAGGGCCACACTCTAGACCTGGTTATCACAAAGGGCCTCAATGTTTCTGATCTCTCTGTGACTGATCCTTCCTTGTCTGACCACTTTTGTGTTTTCTTTAACATATCTTTTATTCCCGACATACAGACAAAATCAAACACTGTCAAAAAACGGTATATCAATGAAGATTCTAATGTACTTTTTAAAAAGGCCATCTCCTTGCTACCACCTCTAAACCCATGTTCTGCTGATGATCTTGTAGAAAACTTTAATTTGAAAATTTTGAAAGTCATAGATGTCATTGCACCTTATAAGGTTAAAACGATTTCTGGAAAGCAAAAGGCACCCTGGAGAAAAGCTGCTTCTGTAACAGCACAGAAAAAAGAATGCAGGAAGGTTGAACGCATCTGGCGTAAAACAAAACTTCATATTCACCATGATATCTATAAAGAGAGCCTCCATGCCTACAATTTAGACTTAAAAAATGCTAGAGAAACATTTTTCTCCAATATCATTAAAACCAACACTAATAATGCAAAAACCCTATTTGCAACTGTTGACAGACTGACCAACCCCCCAACAGAAATTCCACCTGATCTCCATTCCACGCAGAAATGCAATGAGTTTGCAGCTTTTTATATTGATAAAATTGAAGGTATCAGACGCGCCATCAATATCTCCACTTCAAACAAAAATGTTGGACTACCACCCTGTTCAGGCAAAAATTACGTGGCAAGGATGGCATGCTTTAATGTTATAGACTCTCAAAATCTTGTGGAAACTGTGACACAACTAAAGCCATCCACCTGTTGCCTTGATACTATACCTACCAACCTCTTTAAGAATGTTTTCGACTGCCTAGTAGTAGACATATTGCAGATAGTTAACAACTCTCTCCAGTCAGGCAATTTCCCAAAAGCTTTGAAAACTGCAGTTATTAAACCCCTTTTAAAAAAGCGGAGCCTAGATGCCTCTATTATTAACAACTACAGACCAATATCAAATCTACCCTTCATAAGTAAAATCCTTGAGAAAGTTGTCCTCCAGCAACTTAATCACTTCCTGGCATCAACCGGTTGCTATGACACCTTCCAATCAGGATTTCGACCCCTGCACAGCACTGAGACCGCCCTTATTAAAGTTGTAAACGACATTCGTCTTAACACAGACTCTGGCAAAACCTCAATACTAATGCTTCTTGACCTCAGTGCTGCATTCGACACTGTAGACCATACATTACTTCTGGAAAGGATAAAAAACGGGGTGGGGCTTTCAGGCACTGTCTTAAATTGGTTCAGGTCCTACCTACAAAATAGGAACTACTTTGTTTCCATTGGCGACTTTGTATCAGAATCAACCAACGTGACATGTGGAGTCCCACAAGGTTCGATCTTAGGACCCTCTTTATTCAACATCTACATGCTCCCACTAGGGCAAATCATGCAAAATAACAATATTGACCATCATTGCTATGCTGATGACACGCAAATCTATGTATCGCTATCACCAAATGACTATCGGCCCATAGATCTGCTGTGCCAGTGCATTTAGCAAGAGAAGGAATGGATGTGCCGAAATATCCTTCAACTAAATGAGGACAAAACAGAGATAAATGTATTTGGTTCTAAAATGGAAAGGCTTAAAGTAACCCAACACCTTCACTCTCTGTCCCTGAAAACCTCAATCAAAGCCAGAAATCTAGGGTTTATCATGGATTCAGATTTACATTTTGACAGTCACATCAAATCAGTTACAAAATCTGCATATTATCACCTTAAAAATGTAGCAAGACTTAGAGGGCTCATCCACCGAAGACTTACAAAAACTTGTACATGCCTTTATCACTAGTAAGCTTGATTACTGCAATGGTCTCCTTACAGGTCTCCCAAAACAAACTCTGAGGAAGCTTCAGCTTGTTCAGAATGCTGCTGCTAGAGTTCTAACAAAGACCAAAATTTGATCATATTACACCAATTCTGAAATCGTTACATTGGCTTCCTGTAGGTCAGAGAATTGATTTTAAAATCATGTTGCTTACCTATAAATCCTTACGTGGTTTAGGCCCAAAATATTTAACTGATATGCTTCCACTACATCAGCCTTTTAGACCACTAAGAAGCTCTGAGACCAATCGGTTAATTATCCCCAGAGTAAACACAAAACATGGGAAAGCAGGATTTAGTTACTACGCAACAAATAGCTGGAATAAACAAATAGCTGGAAGAATTTTATGCTTGCTATAAATCTTAAATACATTGCACTTTCTAAAAAGCTTTTTTAACTTTGACTTTATTTTCTATTTTAATACTAAAATGCCTTTTTAACTTTCTATTTTTTGCATATGTTTTTCTTTTACTTACCTATTATTTTATTTAATTGTATGACAATCTTTATATGTGAAGCACTTTGAGTCTGCCTTGTGTATGAAAAGTGCTATATAAATAAAGTTGCCTTGCCTTGCCTTCCCTATTATAGGCTAAAGGGATATATTTCACAGCACATTACAAACACTATGCATGTGTTATATGGATAAACATTTGACTATATGGTGTGGTCATCTGTGGTCTGAGCAGCAAATCCATTAAGGGAGGTCAGGGGGTCTGACAGCAGGCAGGTCCTATGTGTGTACGTGCAACCGAGTCTATTTGTGCACATTTTGTGTCTCTGAGTGATAGAAGCAGGGTGCTGATTGAGCACTCAGTCAGGCTCCGCAGGGTGGAGGTGGTGGTGCTGGTGGTGGAGGGGCTAGGGTTTTCTGCACCAAAGCATCACATTACTCTCTCTCTCTCTCTCTCTCTCTCTCTCTCTCTCTCTCTCTTTAAACACTTGGATGCACACACACATACACACACAATGAATAATAAGTGTGTCCTCCCTCACCTGTGTGTAGTTGCCGTACTTCATGAACGAGCTGACTCTGGCTGATCTCGACATGGGCACGTGTCTCCCTGAGGTCCTCAGCACCTCCAAGCCTTCCCTGGACCAAAGAGGTTTGTCTGTGTGTGTGTGTGTGTGTGTGTGTGTGTGTGTGTGTGTGTGTGTGTGTGTGTGTGTGTGTGTGTGTGTGTGTGTGTGTGTGTGTGTGTGTGTGTGTGTGTTCGGTGTGACCGTGATTTCACATGCTGCCTAATTGCTCAAGGATTAGCTTATGATTCTATATTTAGCAGAAGTGTTCTGTCTGCAAGTCTATAGACACATGAATGAACATGCCAATGCACAAACACACACACACACACACACACACACACACACACACACACACACACACACACACACACACACACACACACACACACACACACACACACACAAATGTACATGTGCACACAATACACAGGTACAAAATAACAGGCACATACATTATCTTCACTTCCTGTGGTCAGACCAGGCCATCATCATCTGTGTTTTGTTGACCGACCTGTCATGTTAAGCCCTGTCCATTGTTTCCCTCTCATTGGGATTAGACATCCTCTTAGCCTTGATTTAGCTAAGCTCAAAGTAACTCTACTGAGCTCATTACTCACCACTAATGGCCTAGTGGCTGGCTAGCCACCCCATGGCATCACAAACTAAAATTTTTGTTTCATGCAGGCTAGAATTTTGACATGCAGGCTTACAAATAAACATACAGTCTAACATTCCAGCATGAAGGCAAACAATTCAAAGTGGCAACTTTTTCCTTTCACTTTCACATTTTACGTTTTAAACACTCAAAATCTTAACCAGAGCAGCTTACGAAGGCTAACTTGCCTGGATATGCTAACAATACATGTGAGATTATTGCAGCCTTAAAGCCATTGATTCTCTCTCTCTCTTCGTCCTCTCTCCTCCGACCCCCCCTATGATCGCCATTGAGCCAGGTCTGTGGCTGGAGCTGGACGTGGCGTACATGGGTGGCCTTCAGATGACCCTTGAGACCAAGATGAACCTTTGTAAGCTGGGCAAGGAGGGCTGGGCCGAGGCCGACCGCATCCCAGAGACCTGCCAAGAAGGGTAATGCCCAATTATGTACATACAACTGCGTAGGAGGGGTGTTTTTAGTTGAGGAAGGGAGGAGAATGGGCGGTAGGGGGCAAGGGACTCTGTTCAGATGACTCTGAACAGAGTCACCTGTAAAGAGTCACTAGTGAGTCTTGATTCTCTCAGAGTCGCTGGGGATTCTCTGTGGTCCTGACGTGGGCAGGGAGCTTGTTCCACCACTGCGCGGCCATAACAGAGAAGACTTGTGACTTTGTTGTTCGAGCTATGTTTCCTCTTAGTGGTACCAGGCACACAGCTGAGGTAGTTGAGCGGAGAGGTCAAGCTGGCATACAGGTTATAGGGGAAGGTATTGGTTAGGCAACTTGCCCAGGACATAGGGGATCAAAACCAATACCTATCTGCGAGTCAATTACTCTAGTAAAGTAATTGTACTAATTTTACTATCTTGCCCCAGAATACATTTTTGCAACGTCAAACTTGAGTCGTGTGTGTGTCGGATTCTGTGGGTGTGATTGCTGGCATGCATTCATTTTTGTGTGCTTTTGTGTGTGTGTATTGCAGCTCTAAGCCAAGGGTGTGTGTCCTGGCTGATAGTGATGAAGAATCATCCAGCGCTGGGTCCTCTGACGAAGAGGACCTGCCACTGGCTGAACCACAAGGCTCACCAGGAGACAAAGGAGCTGCTACAGTGGGGGCTGATGGGTATAAATGCTATGCTAAAATGTCACATTGAAAGTGGAGAATAAATTTCAGTGAATCGTAAATCGTAACGTAAATAACACACTTTTCATTCAATTGATGACACACACACACACACGCACGCACGCACACACGCACGCACGCACGCACGCACACACACACACTTGACTGTAACACTGACTTGATTCAACCATTTCAACCATTATCAGCTTTAACAGCTCAGCTATACAAGCTATTTGTTTAACTTTACACTTTATTTGTATTTTTTTTTTACATTTTTTAAATGGTGTGCACGTTTACATAGTTTGCTCAATTTAGACTTTTGAACACTTTTCAAATCTTTTGACTTGATTTAAGCCATTCAATAGTTGTGTAGTAACGTACGTCAAATGTTACTATGTGGCTTTATTATTTTCAACCTCACACACATTCCAGCACTAACTGCAGTTTCTGCACGAAATGCATTTTGTATTTATAATTTGTTATTACATTTTCACTGTGACAAAAATGAATTATGAATGATTTTTTTTAAATTCCATTTAGATATCTTTTTAGTTCAAATATGAGTTAACATCTATAGATAATTTGGGTCATTTTTTAAGGCATGTTTGAATACATTTGTGTGCTAATGCAACAAAACGCTCATCCATAGGCACGCTGGGGGCAGCACGGGGAGGAAGATCCTGAGGTTTGTGGATAAAATAGCCAAGTCCAAGTACTTCCAGAAGGCCACGGAGAACGAGTATATCAAGAAGAAGATCGCAGAGGTGTCCAACATGCCTCTGATGCTCAGCGTGGAGGTTCTAGAACTCTCCGGGACCCTGGCCATCAACATTCCGCCACCCCCAACTGACAGAATATGGTAGGCTATAATATGCTATAATTTTTCCAGTGAACCCAAAACTGTTTTTTATTGATAATTTAGGCTTCAATTTTTTTAATATGCAATTTTGAGAAAACATGTTTTTGCTGACATGTTTCGCTTATGTCCCTGCAAACCAGAATGTTTTACTCTGCTCAGGACTCAAGTCCCGTTATTTTTTCTTGATGATGAAGTGCCTTTTGGCAGAACTTCGTTTGATCAAAACTGTTCCAGTCAATTAAACATTTATATTTAGTTTAATTTTGTCCCTGTGTTTCAGTTACTGTTGGTTTTGTTATTCCTTAAATCTAAGTAGCGAAAGCTTATTGGAAGAATTCCTTTAAAGAATTTATTTGTTTTCTTTGTGCCCTTTTTTATTGTATCTCTCTCTCTCTCTCTCTCTCTCTCTCTCTCTCTCTCTCTCTCTCTCTCTCTCTCTCTCTCTCTCTCTCTCTCTCTCTCTCTCTCTCTCTCTCTCTCTCTCTCTCTCTCTCTCTCTCTCTCTCTCTCTCTCTCTCTCTCTCTTCTTATTTTCTTTTTCTGTCTTCCAGGTACAGTTTCCGGGGCCCTCCCAGGCTGGACTTGCACGTGCGTCCTATGCTTGGAGAGCGTGAGGTCACCCTCACCCATGTCACCGAGTGGATCGAGAGGAAACTGCAGTGTGAGTTCCAGGTAAGACTATCAGCGGGCCTGGTTCTCTGTCTGTGTGTCCTTCTGTCCCCTCACTCTTTCCCAAAGTGTTAAGCAATAGCTTGATGGTGAAATTAAATAAGTGTAAAGAATCTTTTTAGGTACAAAACGACTATCTCTTTTTTTACTTTTTATTTAGACGAAAGCGACAGTTATTTATTTTAAATGTTTATAATAATAAAAAAAATATTATCTAAAATGCCGTGAAGGGACCGGTACGTTAGACATCTTTCTCAAGGACGTTGAGAGCTATTCTGCAGTGGGTATACATTGGAGCTCTAACCCAGAACCCCCAGAGACTTTCCTGACCCACTATTCTCTGTTCTACAGTAAAATATATGTACTCTTGTGTATTGATCCATTCTATATGGAATAAAACAACCTTTAAACTTCTCTCTAAAAATTATTTTTTTCCTCTAAACACTCATTGCGTCCTTCCCGTGCTTTCCACCCTGTACAGAAAGTGTTTGTGATGCCCAACATGGACGACCTCTACCTGCCCCTGATGACCCCTGGCGTGGACAACCCCCCTCCTTGCCAACCCTCCCCCGCTCAGCTCTCCTCGTCCCGCCAGTCCTCAGTGGACTCCCAGGAGTACATGTCTGAGTAGCAACGCCAACGGCGCGCAACTGGTCACCACAAGGATCTATTCATGAGCTAACACGGATTCCAGAATTTGATCTGAATCTAGGCATTCATTGCAAAGGAATGATGGAGCATCTGGAGTCCTTTCTCCTACTCGCTACGGACAAATGGACAGTTGGGAAGTTGAACAGGTGGACGGACAGCTGGCACACTATGTGTAGCCCGTTCAACTGTGAGAGGGTAGTACAGCGAGTGTTGTACAGTGTTGTAGTGCTCCCTACCGGCCGAGAACAGTAGCGCCGAACATGCATGACCCAAAGCACATCTCTTGAGTATTGCGAGGGCTGTGATCAACTTTTTACCATACATTTTTTAAATGTATATAAAAAAAAAAGACTTCTTGTGTCTTTATAGTTTATAGGAGTTTAAAAATTTGAACTGGGTGCACTGTATGACCTCACTCATAATGGAAAGTGTATGCTCTGTTATTTTGCTTGAATGCAATAACCCTTGGCTTGATGCATGTCATTTCTATGGACAGTGCCAATGCCTTGTCCTGCCCGGCTGAATCACAGACAAATAAAGAATGATGAATTATTTCGTGAGACATTGATTGTCATTCAATAGAAAACGCCTGAACATCAAAGAATTTTCCCTCTACAAAATCATTTAATACCATTCACAAATGAATAATCGTCCGTGTATGGCTGCACAACACATCGACAGTGACCATGCCGTTCAACAGATAAAACACTGTATTTATTGTGTCTGGGTCTGGGAGCCTGGCTTCCTTTAGGACTTTTCTGCCGTGACCTCTGGTGCCTTCAAATCCTTCTTCAGCGGACCCTGAACGTCAAAAAGGAAGTCAAGCAAAGGTTGGAATGGCTCGCAATCACAGTTTACCTTGTTTTAACAATTATGAAGAACAAAACCCATATACAGACATGCAGACAGATCCAGACTTGTGTGTGTGTGACTGTAACACTGACTTGATTCAACCACTATCAGCTTTAACAGCTCAGCTATACTATATTTTATCTCAATGTATTCAGACTTTATCACTTTAGCTATTTGTTTAACTCTTCACTTAATTTGTTTCAACCATTTTACATTTTTTAAACGGTGTGCACGTTTACATTGCACACACAACAACAACATTGAGCAACCCACCATGAATGCCCTCTTCTCCTGGGCGGTCTGGAAGCAGCCGTGACCGAACTTTGACGTGGTGTCGATAAACTTCAGATCGATGGTCTCCAGGGACTTGCGAGACGTGTGAACCAACAACGACTGTGAGGAGAAACAACACGAGACAATAGTCCGACCTGTAGCTTAGGTATAGCCACCAAAACACCCTCCATGATCCCCGGTTTATAACATATATAAGGGTGAATAAAATGCCGCTACTGCTATAATGATGATCTAGGACAGCACTTCATGACTCCCAACGTGTTATGTGTTGTTGCCTGGGAATATTTGTGTTGTTTGACAGGGGCCACTTGTGTGGTTTGCAGAGGTTACACTTGTTGGTTTCCAGGGGTGATGTGTGTGGTTGCTAGGGGGTACACGCATGGTTACAAGAGGTCAGGCACAAGGACTTTAAGCATACATAAATACAATAATTATGTCATTTTTGTCCATGTAAAAATGTTAAGTTCAGCAAAGTTAGGTGCAACTCTAAAACTATGGTAATTGTCTTCACACAGGCTTGGAATCTTGCGTAGTACTTTGGGTTGGGTCTCACTGATCCACACTTTTCTATCTATTCCCTTGTAACTGAGGACCGTTGTTGAAGCAGAGGCGTTTACCTTTCTGAGTGTGAGGACTCTCTTCTTGACTCCCACCACACAGCCCTTCACCATGAGGAAGTCATTCTTCACCTCACCGTAGCGAACGAAACCGCCCTAAGAATGCACACAATCAATAAATCACCAAATCCTTCTTAATAGATAGATAATATAGATATAACTGTTAGGAGAATCATTACAGATGAGTTTTAGAGTGAGATAACATCGTACATTTATACTCCCGTTACGGTTAATTTGTCACAGCAGTACATTAACAAGAAGAACAAGACAATTGAAAGAACGAACCAATTAAAGACAAAACAGTACCTATATTAATAAATAAATATATATTTTTGACACGGTTGAATTGACAGGTAGGTTTTTTTCAGGCAGGCTTTACCAGTGGGGTGATGGATTTCTGGCTGGCATCATAGTTTGTGGAAGCGTTGTTATGGACCACCTTCCCATCCTGGACACGGAGCCCCTGACCCACACGGTAGATCTGCGCACAAACAGAAGGATGAGGACCTCTGGAGCTTTGCAGTGTATATACATTTAAATACAACCTGAATGATTAAACATGAAATTATAAAATGGTGGGCAGAAGAAAATATTGTCAGGAAGTCCAAATATCCACTACACATCCCCAATAAAACCTGATAGTCTATTTGAGTTGTATAAATAAAATCACCTTTTTGTTTAACTCTGTGCGGTGGTGGTAACCCTTCTGGCCAGCGCGGGCAATGGTGTAGCTGACGCGGGCCGGATGCCAGGCCCCGATGCAGGCAACCTTCCTCAGGCCCTTGTGGGTCTTCCTGGGCAGCTTCTTGACATGCCAGCGGCTCGTCACACCTGGGAGTCAACCAGAGAACCAGACAGTTGGAGAGGGTTTGTGTACATGCTTGTGTGTCTGTGTGTGTGTGTGTGTGTGTATGTCTGAGTCTGTTTCTTTTTAGAAAAGTTAATATTATACAAGGTTATCAGCTCACTACCTTAAGCACAGGAATACTAGACCCTGTACTTTACATGCACTTTCTCTCAGACTTGGTTTACACAAGAACTGGCCAGCCGTACCCTTGAACCCGTGGCCTTTGGTGACTCCGATAACGTCGATCATCTCGTCCTGGCAGAAGACAGCAGAGACAGGCACCGCCTGCTCAAAGTGTTCCCTGGCCCAGTCCACCTTGGCCGCAATGCTGCCTCCGTTTAGCTGCACCTCCATCATGTGGGCCTTCTTCTGCCTGAAGGGCAGCAGACGCATCTGAAAGGAGGAGGGAAGAGGAGAGAAAGAGAGAGAGAGAGAGAGAGAGAGAGAGAGAGAGAGAGAGAGAGAGAGAGAGAGAGAGAGAGAGAGAGAGAGAGAGAGAGAGAGAGAGAGGGGGGGAGGGGTGGAGGTACGGAGAGATAGATTGGAGGCATGATGAGATGTAGAGAGAGAGGATGGAGTCAGAGGGACAAGGTTTGAAGAGGAGGAGACAGAGGGAAAGAGAGACACAAAACATGAGCAAAAGCCTATATCCGTTATCGTTAAAATTGTTGGGAATTTAACAGGAATTTAAATGTATGGAGGGGAATGCCCAACAAAGTTAGGGATGGACTATTTACCAGGTTGACTTCACAACCTCGTCATAGGATAATAACCTATAATAACTAACACTAACCCCTTACCCGGATCATTCCCCCTAAACTATTTTCAAGGAGATCTAAAGATATGTTCCCTTTGCAAATGTATTTAATTATCCATCATAACACGCATGCCCAACAACCTTAATAAAGTTAACCACAAAGAAGAAAGTAAATTGAAATGCTGAAATAAGTAGAATTATTGTACAATGTAATAAAAGCCATTCTAATTCTTGCCCAACCTATCTCTAAAAATGTATGAAATGCGGGTTGGACAGGACAGCAGTTTGAGTGGGCCTTCCACCCCCTTCCTAAGGGTTATATTTAAACTGTCATTTGAAGCGCAACACTGGTCTGGCTCCTGCCTAGCTACAAGACAGCAGTGTGTGTCACAGTCATTTTAGTTTCAAGAGTGGCAGCCAACAGATTAGCCATGGCATGACTGGCTGACATTACGGTCATGTGATCCTGTCGGATAACATAAGATCTTCTAACAAGAGGTATTTGTTGGGTACACTTGGCTGTCAATCAATTCCTGGCTGTGCCAACAGGTCTTAGCTGATAGAGAAGTAGAGAGGGCAGGTCTTAAAACTGGAGTGGGGGATGCGTACACTACCTATCATAGATTAGAGATATGGTAAGTGGACTGTTTGACATAGTTGTTTGTAAATGTGAACACTGTGTCAAGGGTACCTGAGAATGGACGATCACCCTGATGACTGAACAGTATCTCTTCAATGATGCAAAATCCTTTTCAAGTTGCTTCTTTCCACTTTCGTCTTGCCATTTCTTGCTGTACTTGGTAAAGGCCTTCTTTTTGCTCTTGTACCTACATCAGATAGGTTAGAATTGGACAGATACTGTCATGTATCGTGTCTATATAGCCTCAATAGGCCTTATTCACATAGCGGCCATCTTTGCGCCATCTCGGCTCTAAACGCCAGTGTCTAGAACCAAGATTGAGCCAAGATGGCCAGCTTAGGGACAAGATGGATGCTAGGTGAATAAGGCCCTGTGGTGTTATTCAATCCAATACAGCCCATCAGAATATACTTTGATCAAAGTCCCCTAACCAGTTTTTGTAGAAGCGGCGCTTGCACTCATCACTGATATGCTCGGCAAAGACGGTCTTGAAGCTGCGCAGTCCGCGGATGGTGTCGATGTAGCCCACAATGCCCACCACTATGACAGGGGGGGTCTCCAGGATGGTGACTGCCTCTACCTCCTCACGCTTGGACTGCTCTGTTGTTGGAGGGAAGAGCACCAGGGGTCAGTAGTTCAGCAAAATGCTCTCAATAAGGCCTGTTTGTAATGTATACAGTAAAGCTCAATTTGGTAAATCACTGTCTTTCGGGTTGGATTATAGATCCACAGTTCTCATCAAGTCATACGCAAACATATCTATTTAGTTAAAAATGTCCATGAAAGGAACACACATTTTATTTTTTACCTCACTACATAAAGGACATAGATTTGTGTTTTATGAAAGTGTGGCTCCCTACTCATAAATGGGTGGCAGCAGGATACCAAGTGGGTCATATATAGTATGCATGAAGACAGCAAAGGTTGAGTCCTCACGACCAAATGTACCCCTACGGTCACAGCATCAAAAGGTTTGGGAAGCCCTGACATCAAAGGAGGATTTTACTTGATAAAGAGATATGATTTCACTGACTTTGACACTAAAAGATTCTCTGACTTTTACATGGATTAAGATTTCACTGAGTGTGACATTGAGGAGTATGTGGGATGATGACATGACGCAGGACTACCCCAGCCAGCGGTACCTACTGAGGGCGGTGCGGTGGACCTCTCGGAGGGTGTGGGTCATGCCGGCCTTGTAGGCGAGGAAGGCGGTGAGGTGGACAGGCTTGCTGGCGTCGTCCTTGGGCCAGGTGCGCACCTTTCCTCGTTGCTTCTTGCTCCGCTTGTGGGGCAGGAAGCCCATGTGCCCGTGGCGGGGGGCGTGGAATTTACGGTGAGACTAGAGAGGAAGAGCGACACCCCATATGTAAGAGTGTGAGTGAGACGATGACTAGTCTCCATGGATACGGTCGACAATTACAATTGCACCCTAAAGAAAACGCAAGATTCCTCAAAACACTTGATGGAGAGATGTATACGTGTCAAAACAAGATTGTGGCATTGACTTTGAGGTAAGACTTTTATCGGAAGATCTTTAAAACCTTAATTAAACTATGAATCT
Source organism: Gadus morhua (assembly GCF_902167405.1). NCBI lineage: Eukaryota > Metazoa > Chordata > Actinopteri > Gadiformes > Gadidae > Gadus > Gadus morhua. The sequence goes on along the minus strand of NC_044049.1, from coordinate 15,506,846 downwards.
TCAACAAGTCCTACATGGCTATAGTTTAAGCATATGGTATAATATATATATATATATACTCAATATATATATAAATATAGTGTCACAGCAGGTGTCAATGTTCAAATATAGACTTTTTCAAACTATCATAAATTTTTGCCCAATCAAACTACTCTTCAATAATGTCCAGTGTTGTTCATGTCATAAAATGGAGGACAAGCCATACAAGTGTTGGTTTGTTCCACGGCAACATGATACTCTGCCATGTGTCTTCAGCTCTCTCAGATACACGTTATGTAGCAGCACAGACATTAAGCTTTTTCAAGCAGCACAAACAATTACGTCCTCTAGTTTTATAATAGTTTTATAATATTTAACAATCTGATAAGAAACGTAAAAAAAAATTAAGCTGAAGGCATAATCAAGTGATCTGTTCAAAGCTACCAATGACAAATTGCAATTTATTTTACACAACTCTTAAAGCCAATCTTTTAACATAAATCATAGCCCAACACATAAAGGAGACATAGAAACACACAAACCAAGATTTTAAAAGCTTTTAGATAACAAATGAATGTAAATAAAAATACGAGAGTAGAGCACTGACCATGTCGGGTCGTCTGGACAGGAGTCCCAAAGAGAGAGAGAGAGCGAAAGAGAGAGACAGGATCAAGTGTTGAAGTAAGAAATAGACTAAAAATGTTACAGTGTGAGAGCTTTAATTTGATTGGCTGGCTGGGTCTGGCTGAGGGGCCATATTACTTTTCAAGTAAGGTCAGCCCTGCCAAGTGTGGAGACCAGAGTCACCAGGGGGGGGGGACATGGGGAGAAGAGGGAGAGAGGAGGGTCTTACTGGTCATCTGGTTGGATGGAGAAGTGTACAGGAACTATCCCCCTGAGATATCATTCTGTGTTAACAAAATAATGATCCAAACATACAAATAAATACTCAATAACAGGGGTACCAATTCTTTATAAAAAAGGTTTGATAAGAATAAAGCATACATTCAAGAACCAGATCTCCCCATTTCTAATATCTCATGACTGTTTCACATCGCATTACTTAATTTATTTCTAAATAGCAATACGTAGGCATTTAATATATTGTATTTATAGGAATAGGCTTAATTATTAGTGTTCATAACATTTATATTTTATTTCATGATTCCATACTGTCAATTACTCGACGTCAACAGGCAATCTTGTGAAACGTCAGCACCACCTGCTGGACTTACATAATATTTCAAAACCCGACCTTTTACCTTTAACCTGTATTCATAGAAAAATCCAACGGATTTACGAAAGAGTAAATAAATATCAATGGGAAGACTGTATGAATACAATTTATAATAATTTCATGATATCATTGTGATAATACAAATAAAAATAAAAATACGTGTGTGTTGACCTCTAAGCCGCCATATTCAACTGTCTGCGCATGCGTCATGTATTAAGGACCGAAGACTAGGTCGAATTTAAGGATTTGTCTTGTTTCCGATTTAAAATAAGGCACAATGCCTGATGATTTCGACAAAGATGTTTACCCAGTGCCTCCACGTCGGACGCCAGCTGATAATAAACAGACCAGCCTGCCAAGTCCAGCAGTGATCGCGTCCAAACTGTTCTATTATTCGGTGGATCTCCCAGTCACCAAATTTAGAGGTTGGTGGAGTCAAACTTGTAATTATTATCTAATGTTGTTCGCTATCTTATTAGAGCTTCTGAGAATGTACCTTCTAACAAAATAGACGATTACATCGATCTGTTTGATTTTGGAAATGGCAATGACAAATTATTCAAATGTTTAGGGAATGCTTCTTGCAGTGCTAAACTTGAGCTAACGATGTTAGCAGACTAGATGCTTTTTGGCACAATGCAAATGTGACCTCTATAAAATGTGTATACAACAAATTCTTTAAAATATGTTCTGATTATTTATGTTTCTGTCCCTTCTCCAGAATGTATTGATAGCATCCAGTCTGGCCACAAGTCAGTCTATTACCACCAGAGGTTCCGCCGTGTCCCTGATCTGACTGAGTGCGAGGAGGGCGACTATGTCTGCTACTATGAAGCCGAGATGCAGTGGAGGAGAGACTAGTAAGCTCCGTCTCATCCTTTGGTACCGCCAACTGCTGATTGGGCCATCCAATGAAATTACCAGTTGACCTAGCTTACATAATTATATACCTGTTCTCGATGTCCTTTTCACCACTCGGTTCCTCTTCCCTCTCTCTACTCTTCTATCGCTTTCTCCTTACAACAGTAAGGTGGACCAGGAGATTGTCCGTATCCTCCAGGAGCGCATGAGGGCTTGCACGCAGAGGGAGGGGGACAGCTACCACCAGAACTGTTCAAAGGAGCTGCAGAATTACAATGATGCCACGAAGGCCTTCCTATCGCGCTGTAAGTAAAGTTATGTGGAGGTTGTTAATCTAGTGTTGTACGGGTTGGAACTCGTAAATGCTACCTTAGATCTGTTTCCTCCTTTCAGTCTTTTTAGGCATATGATTTTGTGATTCTCTAAATGTTTTCTAGTTTGTTATTTGAACACGGATATCTTTGCCAGGACTCCCTCAAAAATATAAAGTACATAAATATCCAAGTAGGATGGTATATGTAAATGTACATTTATTTGTAAAGCACATTTAAAAAAACAACAGTTGACCAAAGTGCTAGGTATGACACACGTTCTGTCCCAAATCATGTCCCATGGAGGTATGATTCAGATGTTGGAATTTAGATCTGATTCCTGGTTGCTGGAATCCAGATCTACGATGAGGACATGCACTTCACCAGTAGCTGCCTAAATATATGTTTTTTGCTTGTTGCGATATTTTAAAACTTATTGTGTGTTTATAAATTTTGGACTGTTATGGGCCAATTATGACAAAAAACTGATAGAATGGTTCAACCCATGCATCCTGGTTGGCATGCTTGGTGGTGCCTCAGGCCAGACCATTGGTTAGTTTCAGCATGGATTCGGTTGCGCTCAACAGCTAAGTTGGCGTTGGAAAAAACTAACAGAAAGTGGGCTCACAAGTTCCAGTATGGCTGTGAAAAGGCCCCATTGAGATTAACCATAAAAAATGATGGTCGTCAAGAAACACAAACAAAAAAAATGTACATGGAGGAAAATATCCATATGTATCAGTATATTACTGTATGTGCAAGGTGCTGTCTAGCACCTTGCACAGTTAAGCATGGCATTAACACGCCAGTGTTCAATTCCTACTGTGGCCAAAACTGCTAAGAATCTATCTACATTCTTCATTGTAAGACCCTTTGGATGAACGTGTCCACCAAATGTCATAACTATGATCCACAACACCTCTGAAAAGCGTATTTACGCAATTAATTCAGATGCATTTCATGAAGAGCAGGAAGCAATCTGGTATCTTACCCATGGATGCCTACGGGTAAACCCAGCTCAAAACATTTGGCACCACAGGCAATAAACAACTTCCCCCTGCCCCCCAAAGTCATTGTCAGCACCCTCCCTGAAATGTACATGTCTTTTATTTATGTGTGTCATTGCTAGAGCTAAGCAATATATATCTTTAAATGTATATTAATGTAATTCTGCCATTTTGCAGATGGAGATCTGGGAGCGTACGCCAGTGGAAGGAAGTGTCTAATGAAGCAGAAGGAGAGGATGATGGATGCTCAGAAAGCTTAAAACAAATAACTGTATTCAGTCTTTACCCGTGTGATAATTGTAAAATAAACTTTATGGGATCTATTTATGTAGCCATGGTTTCCACTCTATTCATCTTTCCATGAAGTATCATTTTTGGAAACTTTGTAAGACTTTCCAACCTGCCCAAAATAGGCTTCATCATCGATAGCAGTGAAACAGGTGGAATGATGCGTTTGTAAACATGCTCTTGCCCATTATAACATTGGCAAGCTCAAATATTTATTTGGAGATAAGCTGATTGTTCCCATAGATCCCAAGGGTGTTGGACAACCAGTTCATAATACTTCAAACGCAAGGGCTTTTATCACTTGGCCAGACTCCACCTGTTACCGCTTGTGATACTGAAATGTCTTTCGAGAATTCACTATACACCCATATTAACCCTATGATTAATACCCGTTGCCAGGTATGACTTAAGTCAATCTGGTGTTGAACCCATCCAGTTCTGTTGGTCACTAGCTCTTAACTGGACCTCCCCTGTCCTCCGGCAGGTGCGTAGCTAGGATATTATTACTTTGGTGGCCAGCTCGGGCCAGTGTTTGGGATGGCACTTCGCTGATGACGGGGAACTATTAGTGTGCAGTATTTATTCATAACGTCAAAATATAACACTTTGAATAAGAATAAGTCTGGTCAAACTAATAGTTCATATAATTTATTTTAGACAGTTTCCGTTCAGGATTATATATTTTTTTCATACTGGGGGGGCAACCTCTGAACCCCCCCCCCCATGGCTACACCTGTTCTCTGGACACTAGTTGCTCTATGCAACAAGTCCATTGGCGCCTCACGTAAAAAATATCTTTACTTAATTCTGTACGTTATGACCTAATATGCACTGCAGTAGCTGGCTGTACTTTTACAGGGAAAAGTCAAAGTTCAGTGCAAGTATAAATAAAAGTTCCCTTGTGGAACAGAAAACTAGTGGCTTCCAGATAAGTCTGTAGAAACAGACTTCCTAAACTCAAGACTGCTGATTTAGGGCTAGTTTAATGCAGATACAAATAAGCAAGCTCTAGTTATCTTTACACATTAAAACATGGGTTAGATTCAAATTCTCAAGTACTTCCAATAGCAACCCGATTCAATGCAACACATTCAAATAATGCGTCACAGACTGAATGCTTTTGATTGGTCAAGTTTTATTCAACGAAGCCACTGTACAAAAGCAATTAGGAGGTGGCGGGTGGCACAGGTGCTGCGTTCCTCTGCACGGCAACCCTGATGTGGGTCTTGGCCAGATGGTCAGTGAACTCCTGCAAACAAACAACACGATGAGCATCTTCTGCACCACAAGAAGTTAACGAAAAAGATCACAACCTATCAGGGTAGGGTACGGACCTGGTAGGGTGACTTGGTGAAGACGGTCTCCTTCCAGAGATCAGGGGTCAGGTAGCTGTACGTCTTTGAGATGGCGTCAAAGGTAGCCTTGGCTGAAAACAAAAGCATAAAGTATTAGAGCAGCCGACGGCAATGGGAGGTTTGGCCACACTTCAGTTTAACTAAACAGAATGTAGAGCACACAACAGGGGAACAGAAGACACCATTGAGAGGTCCTTCTGCCGTGCACTAATAATGCCCGTTACTCTCTCTCCGTTTTAAGACAGAATCGTCACAGCAAAGGCGAATCTGGGCAGAGCAAGGAGAATCAAATATCCCAGCGCAGGTTCAACCTCTAACAAACACAACGGGACCCTTACCGAAGTTGCCAAGGGTGGCGGTGCAGCCTCTGGCAGAGGTGTAGCAATCGTCAATACCAGCCATCATGAGCAGCTTCTTGGGCACGGGGGCCGACACAATGCCGGTACCGCGGGGTGCAGGGATGAGACGCACCAGGACGGAGCCACAGCGACCGGTCACCTTGCAGGGCACGGTGTGGGGCTTGCCGATCTTGTTACCCCAGTAACCTCTCCTGACTGGAACAATGGACAGCTTGGCCAGGATGATGGCACCACGGATGGCGGTTGCCACCTCCTTGGAGCACTTGACACCCAGACCAACGTGGCCGTTGTAGTCGCCGATGGCAACGAAGGCCTTGAACCTTGTACGCTGACCAGCCCTGGTCTGCTTCTGGACAGGCATGATCTTCAGCACCTCGTCCTTCAGCGCCGACCCCAAGAAGAAGTCGATGATCTCTGACTCCTGAAACACAAAGTTACTAATTTAATTGAGTCAACTACTTATCCAGGGGAAAACGCAATACGATTTATCACTGCAAGGGTCACCTGGCCAATAGGGCAGCATACGTTAATACATTTTTGCTGAACTATATCCATTTGGCGATTTAAGTGCAAAAGAACATGTACATATCCAGCAGCCAATCTTTCTGTTCCAAAAGAAAGCATTATCTTAACCTATATCTTAAATTTAGAGCAATAAAATCACGATTTAGAGACATAAAATTACCTTGATAGGCAGGGAGTAGAGATAGATCTCCTCAAGGGACTTGATCTTCAAGTCCTTGACAAGACGTCCCAGCTTGGTGACGGGCACCCACTGAAACAATACAACAAGTTAACGACGCGTTTTGGTCTCGTTTTTAATCAGTAGAAGCAAATTGACAACACGCAGTTATTATTTAACATGGGCAGTAAAGTGGGGCTTACCTCCTTGTCCTCGGACTTGCCGCCTCTAGCTCCACGGCCCCTGCCGCGGCCTCTACCACGACCACGGCCGCGTCCGCGGCCACGGTCGCCGCCACCAAAACCTCCGCGAAAACCTCCTCTACCACCGGCGTCGTCCGCCATTTGCTGATGGATTAAACATTGGATTAAAAATGAGCATCCCAGTTATTTAGAGGAAACAAGCGCTAGGAAGCAATCAGCATTGCCACCAGAGCAGTGTTCAATAGATAACTATTTTATTCATATCCCAGTAAGTAAATGTATCAATAGATATAATACTAAACATTTCAGTTCACGTTTTATATGTAAATCACTATATTTGAAACCAAGATGAAAGAGATTGTTGTAGATTTTAGCAGGCATTCGATGTGCGGTAGACTTACGTGATCTGTATAACAGGAAGAAGAATAAACAGAGGTTCCGCTCTGTATTTATACGACTTGTTCTCGCGATAGTTTAGGGAAGCGGTGCCGCTGTTGGTAACAAGACAACTGTGATGGATCCTATGACTCCAAAGTAATCTTCGTATCGATATATATATTTAAAAAAAAAAAGAACTACAAAAAAAGTCCGGAAGCTTAATGCATTCACTGGGTAAAATCTATTCTGCTCTTGTTTATCTGAATGAACGACCTAATTCTCTCAGAGAAAGGTTTTATGTAAAATTAATTCTTCCCTATCTTTCTGAATTAATGACGCAAAATTGTTCAAGAAACTCACCTTTATGGAGTACGGTTGCTGCTGCTGATCAGCATAACCCTCCACAGAGGCTTTAAAGTATGGGGTCGCTACGGTATTAGTTAAAATGCTAAATTATGTAATCAAACTTTTAGCTTGACCTCATGTAATAGAAAATATTGCTTTTCAGATGCATCATCTTTATTTTTCTATCATTTTTGCTTAGAGTCGAGATCTTAGCTATGTGAATAACAGCTTCTCTTGAGATTTTCTCCTTATTTCAGAAAAAATAAGAGCATTTTGTTTCCAATGGAAACCCTTTTCCGATATAATTACCTCTTAAATTCGTTAATGACTGTTTTTATATCGATAAATAACAGACAAAGGACATTATAATGTATGATTCCTTTTTATAAAAAAAACACATAGACATTGGAATTCATTATTATCATATCATTTCACTTTTAAAGCTGTACTGTGCAAAAATAAGATGGTCAATAATGAAACCAGTTCTATAGGTCCCCTGAGGTGGCATCGGAAAAATTGTAAATTGCATGACCATGTGTTAGTTGCAAGTGGACACCAAACAAATCAGCTATCAACATCTGTTGGGTAAAACAATTTATACAATATACCTACCAAATGCCACTTTACAAGCTTGTACCAAATAAAAAACTCCTTCTCATTGACATAGACAAAAAGCAGGACCCAAGATTTTCCCCAGTCAAAATATTAAACTCTGATTTTAAAATGTGAACAAGCAAGATGGCAACAGAGGCATTAACAATTGGCAGTTCACGAAAGACCATCTAAAAATTCTGTAAACCACAGTATTTTTTAATACTTTTCTTTACGTCATCAAACATGTAGCTTATTCACTCACACACACACAAAACCCAAGAGAAAACCCTCCTCCTAATCATGAGCCACTGGCACTGGCGCCTCCGCTGGTCTCCCCCTGGTCCTCCTCCACCTCCTCCTCCTCCACCTCCTCCTCCACCTCCTCTTCCTGCAGGTCGTCCATGACCTCCAGGCTCTCGCAGATCAGGCCGATCTGCCTCTTCATGTGGGCCATGGTGCTCTGCATGCGCCGCATTTTCCGCTGCAGGGCAGCGGCGATGGCCCGGTGGTTCCTCTGCCTCAAGGCGTACTCCTGCCTCAGCTGCCGGTAGCAGTTGTGCTGGGCCTGCGTACGGTGGGACAGCACAACGCCGCAGCCCATGTGGCAGGGCTGCCGCCAGTGTTCGCAGTGGCGCGCGTGCGTGTCCAGGTCGCGGCGGAGGAGCTGGGCACGGCAGCCCTGGTACGGGCAGGGGATGAGCTCGTAGACGCAGCTCATGCTGTGGCAATACTGTTCCGCGAGTGGGAACGTCGCTGAGCAGCCGCGGATCTCATTCCTACACTGGATGGGGACCAAGCGCAGAACGTGTTGAGGGAAACTTGACGTCTTTCTAGACATAGAGTACGATATACTTAGGGAAGCATTGGGTACATGTTTTGTGAAAGCATGGCCGTTCATACGGCTAACATGAGATGGAGTTTGACATGGTCATTCCAGAACATTCAATTCCCTTCATAATGCAAAAAAGTATTTCAACAGAAATGTTAAAGAAAAAGTTAAAAACAAATTTCCTGTGACAAGACTGGCTCCTAATCTCATGGTGCCTCAGTGTTGATTAAGTTCATTTTGAGTTTTGAAAATCGACATTATCTGAAGAAAGTATCATAGCCGTTGTCCCTCCTTTGTGTACCTACCTTAATCTTCATGCGGCCAATCGACCTGCTGAGCTTGAACATGACAAAGATGACGCTCTGGTTGACAGCCTTTCTGCAGCACGGGCATGTCTCCTGCCTAGAGAGGAATCACTTTCAGTCAACACTGCTCTGCAACTTGTTCCTACTCCTGTTTAGTATTTAGCCAACAATCAAGGGCGACTTACGTCATTAATAAGCATTGTAGGGTTAAGGCCTCTTTCTCAGGGAGGCCTACAGCACGTAGGCATGTGAGCAACTGCAAAGGACATTCGGGTTCGAACCCAGAAACTTTTTTCTGAGAGTCCAACAACCCAACCACTGCACTTCCCCTGCCCCAGAAACTGTGTAATGTGAATGAAGTTATAATCCCCATAGGTCAGTGAGGTCTGTACCTCTTCAGCCATTGCAAAATGCATCTCTTGCAGAAGATGTGATGGCACGTGGCTCTCACGGGGCATCGTAGGACCCCCTGGCAGATGGTGCAAATGAGGTCGTAGTCAGGCGTGTCCACGAACAGCTCCACATCGTAACCCCCGCTCTGCGGTGATGCCTCTGAATCCGCCTGGAGACATGGGGTGACCAATCACAATGACGTACACACATTTATTAAGAGTTGCGAGAAATGTTTCATTATGAATGTAATATGTTATAAGACATACATTTTAAAACATGGATATAACATAGGTTATTGTTTCTATCATTTCTAATTATGTATTAGTGTATTGTTATTCAAGTTTTGTTATTAATCGCTAGTTTCCAGCTTATGGAAACTACAACTACTACTACTTATAGCCAGGGTTGGGATCACAAATGCCCCTAACCTGTAACTATCAGCGTGTCATTGTTAAGGCAAATGGGACCAACTACAATTGCCCTTCTGGGGGAAAAAAACATGTGATCAGATAATGTAATAAGAAAAGTAATGTACATTTATTAACACCTACATAACGTACGTAATATGGAAATTGAAAATGTAATAAGCGATTACTTGCTAGAATTTTCTTTTAAACAGAGACCAAAGTCAGCAGATGACTACACATTTACCAAAATAAACTTTCAGCGCTCAATATAACATACAATATAAACATTCACATTTTGTCAATGTCATTCGAATCCTAAATAACATTTTTCAATCAAGCATAAACTCACCATAACAACCTTCACTTCTGATCAGCCTCTTTCCATTCCTGTTTAGGGCTACTCCATATCGCTCGCAGTCATGTAACACAAGCTACACACCCACATTATCAATAGAACACATACATGAACCTTCCTCACAACGCATGAAGTCAGGGAACATGCGCGTAAACAAATGCATATCTACCAATATATCTAAACCACGGAGGAGATAATTGTTTTCCATGTGAGGCGTGGGCCTTCTGTCTTGTTCTAGCATGGTGAACGCCAATCATGTTGGAAAATGACAGTTTTTTGTCACGGCGAACCACTTCTCTAGCGACATCCATTGCTCTGAATAGATGTTTTGAACGTCAAAACAAAACAGGCACGTTATAATTTAGAGAGGACAATACATTATAAGTCACTCACGTTAAGAAATCTTGAATTATATTGTATTTGAAATGTGAATCCCTAATGACGTATAGTAATTATTGAGCTAATGTATTCTTTATTAAAAAAATACTGAATGACAAATTGGGATATAAACTATTAAGCCAATCACAGCGTTGTGGGGCACTACGAGCTATGATGACGTCCAAAATCTGCGACTCTCACTTCTTGACATGTGGGATTTGTTGACTAGTGAAAATTTGTTGCATGTATAACGAATAAAGTATTATCTGCGTTGCGCATAACGCGTTTATTTCTAAGTCGACTCAGTAAAATGGAAAACACCAACCTTCACTTCAAAACAAAGTAAGTTTGATGATTTGCACGTGTAAACTGAATAACTCGCTAGCTTGCAATGGGCTAACCAAGTGTGCTGTCGTTTAAATGAAATAAACTAATTTTGGCTACTTTTCTCACGCAGCTATGCCGCTTCCAATAAAATTGAACCGTTTTATAAAGGCGGAAAGGTTCAGGTTAGTCCATCATATTCTTTAATACTTAAAAATTCATTATGAACAGTGATAACAGGAAAATAATGAGGATATCGTTGCGGATGTTTCTGACCTCTTTCAGATTAGCAAAGATGAGAAGTTCATCTTTTGCACTTGTGGATCCCGTGTCAATATTTTGGAAATAAGCACGGGGAAGATTGTGCACAGCATCGAGCAGGTTAATAACGATTCTGTGCATTTAAACACAATTTACACTCATCTCTTTGGAGTGTTAAACATTATTTATATTTCCATTTAATTGTATCGTAGGATGATCAAGAGGACATCACCTCCTTTGCGCTGAGCTATGATGATGAGGTAAATACACACTCATGCACACCAACCTTTAATATTATGATAATTAAGCATGGTATTCACCCAAATGTTTATGGTAAACACTTTTTCCTTCCTGTTGGGCTGTCTCTCTTTTTGAGCCTTTTGTGCTGCAGTTCTGCAAGAAAAGTGATGCATGGAGGCACATTTACCTGTATCATTCCCTCACCCTCTGTGTGCTGCTGCAGATCCTGGTGACAGCTAGCAGGGCTCTGTTGCTGAAGCAGTGGGACTGGAAGCAGGCCCAGTGCACCCGCTCCTGGAGGGCCATTCACACCATACCTATAGCCAGCATGACCTTTGACCCCACGTCCACGCTTCTTGCCACAGGTCAGCTATTGAAAGGAGTACATGAACTTGTTCAGTTACACCTGTGTGTAATGCTTGTTTTATATAGCAGGGCTCAAGACTGCCACCAACATGGTCGCATATGAGATCATATATTGTTTGCATGAAATTAATTTTTTTCCAACATGAATCTAGATGTGATGCAAATGAAGGTAGCCTGGCTCCGCCCGCCTAAGTACTTCAGCTCAATTTGAATTTCCCTTCAGCGAACCGAGGGAGTGGCTAGGATCAATGACGTTAAAGTCAGCTCTCGTTGACGGGACATCTTCACGCACAGTGTTTGGTTTGTTTACATCCTGCGCGCAACGTGATTCCCGGCCAAACGTTAGCGATTGGTTATGGCAGATCCAGAGTGGCACCGGGCAGATCCAATAGTTTTAAACTGCAACAGACACACGCCTTCAAGTGAGTTAACATTTGACAATTGAGTCCTACACTGCTGTCTTCCTGTTGCAGGTGGTTGTGATGGGACCATTAAGCTGTGGGACATAATAAAGCAGTACTGCACTCACAACCTCAAGGGATCATCCGGTGTTGTTCAGTAAGTAGCTATACTTTAAAATCCTTGGACCTCCCTGAATAACGTCTCTTTTTTTATTCTTCGGGTTTGCGATTTAGGGACATTATGTTTCTGTCCCTAAATCGTTTATTATGCATAATGTATTTGTATTTATTTGCTTGTCTAAAAGATTCAGAAAGTTAATTATTCGCCTTCCCAATAAATCCTTCAAGCCCAAGTTTAACTTTGTCCTTGTTATGAACACCAGTCCAAATACATTCAATATCCCTGTGTTGTCTTCTATGTGCGCAGCCTGGTTCACTTCCACCCAGACATGAGCCTTCTGCAGCTGTTCTCCTCCTCTGCGGACTGTGGCATCCGGCTGTGGGATCTGCGCTCCAGCCTGTGCCTCTGTGTGCTCCAGAGCCACTTCAGCGCCGTCACCTCGCTAGCCTTCACCGCCAGCGGGGACAGCATGGTCAGGTACGCCAACACCCTGGGAGTCGTCCTACCCCTACCTGTCATATGTCACTCAATAGATATTTCAATAGACCTCCCACTGCGACGTGATGGTTTCAACTGTGTTGTCCTGTATTGTTTTTGGCCCTCCTGCTTGCAGCTCTGGCAGGGACAAGATCTGTACAGTGTGGGATCTGAAGACGCGGACAGCCACAAGAACCGTGCCGGTCTATGAGGTGAGACTTGGGCATGTACAACCATTGACGCCTGAGCTTCATCCCATCCACGTGTTGTAATAAGCTGCACATTATCGTCCCTGATGAAATGAATGACAATTTATGGCATAGCCAATCGCAGACTCTGAACTCTATATTACACATACAATAACTCGTACAGTGATTTAACATGGTTGAGTTGCATACATCAATCAATCAATAAACTTTAATGTCATTGCAGAGCAACGAAAAATTAAAGCTATACTGTAGGATGTGAGAGAGCTAGCATGATTTGAAATTAGCTTCTCTTCGGAGTTCCGTTTAACTCCTCCCCCACCCTTCAGGACTCCCTTCCCCCACCCTTCGACACAGAGCCGTGCACGAGCGCTGCTGCTGCTTACGGCTTACTTCAACGGCAACCATTGCGTCACTTTTCAGGCCATTCAACTCCCTCAGCTGTCGCCATCGCTGAAAAGCTAATCCAATATTTATTCTCGTTTTTCCTCCAGCAGTCTCCAACTTCTTTTTTGTTGCTGCCTTTTCAGTTTCTGTCTTTCTTTTTCTTGCTTTTTTAAAAGGATGAACCGGGGCAAGTAACGGTGGCAGTGGTAACTTCTGTTTTTTTCTTCCATCGTGTTGACGTTGTAGGCTCACTAGGTCTAGTCCACTGTCATGAACTACTATGACAACAACGCTTTCTTTGTCCTTCGTGAACGCGCTCAGTTCGGCTCAGTCTCGTACACAGAGGGGAGAGAACGCGCAGGCTTGTGATTGGTTCTTTAGATTTGGGTACAATGTCTCCGATTGGTAAGCATTTTAACAGGTTTATAGCCGATACAGATTTCGTTTTTTTTTCGCTTCTTTTTCATTGCCCATAAGTTATTTATTGCTGTCAGGATGTAAAAACCAATTTCAACAACATATTAAAAAGTGCATATCACTGGAAATCGTACAGTATGCCTTTAATTAATCATCTTATACTAAATATGCATAGGAAAATCTATAACCGACAAACGAAAGTTGAAAACTAAGTATAGCATACAGAGTAGTTTATATTCTATCTATAATATAGTGAGTAGGGATGTAAGGCACTCAACTAAGGATGCGATATGATTCACGATTTTAAGTTCATGATTTTCTTTAACAAAATGAGCTGCAGACAAATATGTATGTATGTAACCCACAGTTTCAGCTGGAATTTGAACACAATGGGATAAAAAATAAAGTGTTTTTGGTTGGTAGGGGGGTTGTTATCGCCATGGTTACGACCCATGCCCATCTTGATACTCTTTTAGTGCTATCGTTCTTTAACTGTTGAGTGTTTTAATAAGCAATGTTGTATATGAAATCCGCAACACACCGAAGTGTTATACTATAGCTGCCCTGGAAGCCTAACCCTCTCTCAGACACGGACATTAAATACAGTACATCGCTGCTCAGAGGGAGCTTCACCATCCAGACACCGTTGCATTTTACTATATACACATACAATAAAATATATTTTGCCATTAAACACTAATGCATTGGTTGGGTTGGGTGGAGCTGCAAATCTGCTTGTTAGCATGGTTGGTCCTTTTTAGCAATTTCCGTGAAGGTGGTGGTGAAATGAGCTCACTATGGTTGTCATGCTGTAACATGTGGGTTGTGCTATTTGTGTAGCTCATCAGTCTCTTGCATTATTTGCTGTTTATATTGTCAATTTCTTTCACTGTTTTCATTTTTTTATTTTTTTTTATTTGAAACACAGGGAAGCCTAAATGCTGGTACACTGCTGTGGCAGCATTGTGTAGTCTATCTATAGAATAGTGAATGTTTGCGGGCCTGTTGCTGGGTGCTCATCTCTCTGATGTGTGTACCTAGGCGGTGGAGGGTGTGGCATTGCTCCCAGAGGACCAGGACTTGTCTCAGATTGGTGTTCAGAACCACGACCTGCACTTCATCACTGCGGGCAGCAAAGGTCAGTCCTCAAGTTCTCAATATCATGACAAAATAAAATACTGACAGAGTGCACATCAAACACATGATCAAGCTCTAAAAATACTTGCCCGCACCCACCACCGACAGGTGTGTTAAGAGTCTGGGAGGCCAGCACATCCCGCTGCGTCTACACCCAGACGCTGCCCTCGGCCACACCCCCTGCCGGAAAGGAGGGCGGCGAGACCCATGATGGCGACGACCCCCGCAGCCTGACCTACTTGCTGACCATGGGCGCCTCCCACCGGGTGGCGGCCGTCACGGCGGAGCACAACATCACGCTGTACCAGCTACCCGCACTCAGCACGCAACAACAGGTAGGACGCCCTGACAGGAAGAGGGGGTAGTGGAGTGCTGCCTGTCGATGTCCATACGTGTGTTGTTGTAGCCAGCAGGGGGAGCCAAGGTTAACTGATTATGTTGGGGGGGAATGAAAAATAACGTTATTGGATGTATTGTTATAACTCTGGATAGTGATTTAACAAATGTCAATATTGCTGTGCAGTAAAATACATAAATGTTTTTGTGCTTTTGAGAAAATCTTTACATACATTGTTTATTTTTCATTTTAGTTGGTTAGTTTTATCTGTTTCCAAATAATTCTGTTCTTTTCTAAAGATTATTCATACCTTGTTTTGGAAGAGGCTGAGCAGTCCCATGCTACATCTCTGATGTACTTACCAATATGTTTCCTTCTGTTATTTTCTCCACTATCCCCAGTTTGTGGGCTACAATGATGAAATTCTGGACGTGAAGTTCCTGGGGAAGAACGACAGCCACATCGTGGTGGCCACCAACAGCTGTCAGCTCAAGGTGTTTGAGCTCCTGACTAACAGCTGCCAGATCCTGTATGGACACACAGGTCAGTGATTCTTGGCCACCACCGGGGGGCAGCAGAGTATGGTGATGGTCAGTGGAAGATGAATGATGCAGTATATGTTGAAGCTGTGTAGGCTTTTAGGCATTTTGCGCATGAACTTCAGATGAGTTGCCCTTTCTCACATGCAACACACAAATGTTGATAATCCGAATCTGACCTGTAGGAGGAGGCTAGACGTGACACAAAAATTATGAAGCGCAAGTTGTAACAATGGCAGTCCTCTCTACAACCCCATGTTGACTGTCATAAATTATCTCAGAAACTAAAATCTCTAACTATTATTTGTTGTTTAGGAACTTAGGTTACAGAAGTTATACTAGAAGGTTACCGTGTATTCAAAACATGTGAGAAAACTACAGAGTACAAAACAACAAACAGATATTTTTAAAGCAGTCTAAAATGTGTATCTAGTCCTACAGGTCAGTGTCCACTGAATGGTTGAAACACTTTACATTTCAATAGTAACGTTGCTGTGTTAGGTAGACTGATGTAGGTGGGGACAAATCTTGGACAACGTGAGTGAACTACGTAAAATCACTTTGACACTTTAACACGTCACAGTTCAGCCAGATTACTTACCTGCTGCACAGGTCTGCTCACCAAGACCTACGCGTCATCTGATTTCCAGTCATGTCTATTTTTGCTTCTTTTAATAAATATGTGTTGCTATGAGATTAATGTGTTGCTATTTATTCCTCAGACACTGTGCTCTCTTTGGATGTCTTCAAAAAGGGCTTGCTCTTTGCTAGTTGTGCCAAGGTAAACATAAAATACCTAAAAATTATGTTTAAAAATAGAAATGTTGGAATGGATATGCATGGCTTTTAATTTCCTTCTTCTCATCAACCTTCTGTAAACCTTTTTCATGATGATTAATATTTGTAAACAAAAAAATCACATTTACTTGGTTGTCAGAGAACCTGTTTGGTAATTTGTTGGTAAGATGTTCCTCTCTAAAGTGTGTGTGTGTGTGTGTGTGTGTCTTTTGCCTGTGTGTGTCTAGGACAAATCTGTGCGTGTGTGGAGAATGGATGAAGACAGTGGCCAGGTGGTGTGTGTGGCTCAGGGGTCCAGCCATGCTAACTCTGTGGGCTGCATCACCTTTTCACGGTAAGCATCTATACTCCTAGGCTCAGAGGCTGATATTTTGGGAGAAATTCACAGGTGACCAGCAGTACAGTGGGAAAAGAGAAGTGCGAAATCAGTATATATTAGAGCTGTCAAGCGATTCAAATATTGAATCGTGATTAATCGCATTAATGTCACAGTTAACTCACGATTAATCGCGATTAATCGCAAATTATTTTTCTATGCAAAATATCCCTTGATCTTTTTGTCCCATAATTCTTCTCATTTCAATTCTCTTATCAACATGGTGAAGTGCATCGGCTTGCCTTGTGCAACTGATTTTTTTATTGATAACAACATTGGCTAGAGCTCTGTTGAAAAAATCGATTTTCCGATTTTTTATCGATTCGCATATTAATGAACGATTATCGATTCGTACGTCCAAAGATCGATTTTTTTAATAAAAAAAAATAAAATAATTGAAGTTAAAAATTTATATTTTATTTATTCCTGGAAAATATTCATGGATCCCCCTGTACACTTAGGGTGCTGCATATTCTTGAAAACAAATCTTGAGTGTGGTTTTAGAACAGATTTGAACATGCTCATATAGACGCCATTCAGTGCTTTTACAGTTTAAAATGTTCTGTTCTTATGTTCGCACTTTAAAGAAAAATGCACAACGTTTACATTTTATACTTCCAGTTTCAGTACTTCTCAGTTTATTAAGTGTGAGCAGTTTTAAAATAAAAATGCTTTTGGTAGCAACCGCTTTTGGGTGAATTCTTAATTATTTTCAAGCATAATAATAATGCACTGGTTAGTGTCCCAGTAGGAATCCACTGTTGCAGATATAGTCACCTCAATGATGTCCTCCATTTATTATCCTGAATTATCTTTCTTGAAGGTAGATTGACCCTTAACCTTTTCATCAGTCTTCCAGCCATCAGTAACTACCAATACTTTTAAGATTTGCTGTTTAATATTGATATAATACTAGTTTTAATATGTTGCTTCTCTACACAGTCATGAAGTGAAGGAAACGGTTCAAATACATTTTTCATTTTTAATAACACTAACCCCCGGATCGAATCGAAATTGGATCGAATCGGAAATCAGATCAAAATCGGATCGAATCGGATGGAATCTGAGAAAATTGGAAAAAATCGATTCTGAATCTTAAAAATCGGAATCGAATCGATTCTTGAAATTTGAATCGAAACCCAGCTCTAACATTGGCATATACTGATCAAAACAGGGCGATACAAAAAAAGAGCCTATAGTGCAATTAAACGACTGCTTTGAACAAATGTCATTTGAACATAGCAGTCAGGCTACTGCTTCTTTGTTAATATAATATAAATAAATAAAAATATTTTTTTTATTTTTTAAATAAAATAATTGCGTTAATCGCGCGATAAATGTTTTAACGCCGTTAAAATTGGTTTGCGTTAACGCCGTTAATAACGCGTTTAACTGACAGCTCTAGTGTATATATATATATATATATATATATATACAATCAATTTACTAATTTAAAATAAAATGATAGTGCAAAACTATTTGACTAAGATAAATAAACATATTATATACGTACATGGAACTGTCCGTTTGTAGGTGACCTGTGTGTTAAGTAAATAAATAAATATGACGTATAATATAAATAATTTGAAATGAGTTGAATTTTTTGTTTAATTAAAAAAATACATTCAATCAGTGATAATGCTAACGGCAACCAACAGTTAATCTATGTCACTCTAAAAGACATGGAAGGAAACAAAAAGAACCCCTACAATAGGGTTTCTCGCAGAAAATGTGTTCGTTAAGGTGGTTTTTTTTTTGGACTACGTAGGTAAGGCAGCAGGCATGTGTTGCTCAGGTGGCCGCCTAAGCTGTAACATGCTGTGTGAAACCCTGAATGTATTTGTTAGCTGAATTCAGTTGCATTCTTCTTTGAACCATGAAACTTACTAACAGGCTAAACATTAACTACAGTGGATGGGATGGCTCTGTATCTATGACTAACTGGGTTTCTGTGCCATTATCTTATAATGACTTCCTGGTAAAAAGGTGTTTATTGTTAGTGTAACGATGCACCAACTCACGATTCGGTTTGTATCACGATTCTTGACCCACGGTTCGATCCATCCCACGATTTCTTTAAATTTAAAAAGCATTTTATTTCACACTTGTATAACATTTAACTTAATGTAACATTTAATAACAAATAATTTGGAACACTGAACTGATTTGAACAGAAAGAATTCTACTAAAGTATAGCTAAATTAATAAATAAATAACCAAAGATTGCAGTTGGAGGATGCTTGCAGGTAGGCAAAAACCCTCAACTAGTTTGGTGGTTTAGTCAAATATCCTATTAGCGCTTCTTACTAGGCTATGTAGATTAAATAATGACATAATCAGGCCGTATAGAATGCAACATGTTTAATAGCCTAACTTTCAAATAGAGGGGAGAAAACATGAACGTCTTACATGAACGTCGCAATAACGAGGCATAGTGTTACGAGTAGCGTATGTGTGTGCGCGAGAATGGCAGTGTGCGTATGTGTGAGTGACGTCAGCGTGTCTAGTGAAGAAACTATCGAGTCCCGTACAATAATTTACCTATCCTGTCAATAATCAGTGGCCGCCTCATTCCGACCTATAAGCAGACCAACTGCAGGTCAAATCACTCAAAACAATAGAGACAAGGATCACACAGGCTATTTTTTTCGCGCTTGGCCCACTATGGATAAATGTCGTTCATATCGCATATGAGGACTTTGACGGCTGTGGAGAAATGCAATCCTCCGTAGCCACGGAGAGCTGGCATCACAGAGGGAATCTCGTCGCAGCATTACGGCATCGATAAGCGGAGCGTTGTCAGCAGACTATTATTTAGACAAATTATTAGCAAATTATAATCTGACATTTTGACCGGAGCGTTAGAAAGGGCGTATCACGCTTCTGCCTTCTCAGACCGCAAGACAGATTCGTGGCTTTGAGTTTCGCGATTTCGGTTTCGATACGTGTATCGTTACAGCACCAGTGTTTATCACAAGGGGTGTCCCATCCGTATCATCCGATCCACTAGCCTGGCTATTGCTAGACCAAGATCAATTGTCGATTGCACGTTGGTCTGGAGAAGCTGCTGTCATTTTCTTCAGCACAAGAGGCGTGATCAACAGGCCTAGTTCAACTGACTCTGTACGTAATTGGCTACTTGCCGTCGCTTCCCTGTCGTCCCTGTGTTAAACCAGCCAATAGCGCGCCAGGGGGGGAAACCAGCTTAGACATTGGCTCCCGCAAAAACGTATCGGAAGCAGAAAGAAATGTATTGCTCTTCTCGAGACCCTTCTGCAGGGCGAACTCAATCGCCAGACGTACGGGCTGGGGGTACCCTGTCTACCGATCCACGGCATCGGTATCGGTCCGATATTGGCCTAGTACGCTGGATCGGATATTGGAGGGGAGTAAAAAATATGATCCGATCCGAGCAATATGGCGCATGCTCAAGAGAGCTAGCGCATGAGAGCTACCTGTTGAACAGTCATGTCAGCAGCGTTGCAGCATTTCAAATATAACTTCATCACTTTAGCTATTTGTTTAATTCTTCACTTTTACAACCGTTTTATATTTTTTAAATGGTGTGCATTTTTACATTGTTTACTCCATTTAGACTTTTGAACTCTGTTCAATCTTTTCACTTTATTTTACGAAATTCAACTTTTCTTTAGTGAGATGTTTTAAAGTGGCTAATTAGCAATCATGAGAAAAATGCTTCCATATTAATATTCGTTGAGTAAAACAAAGTATCGGACTGATGTTGATATCGGCAGATAGCCAAAGCTTTGGTATCGGAAGTGAAAATGTGGTATCGGGGCATCCTTATATATCCCCATGTCTCTTTTGCATGTGTAGATAGATATATATTGATTTGGTGCTGTTTGTGGCTTTGTTTGTCTGTAGGATGAAGGAGTCGTTCCTAGTGTCTGGCAGTCAGGACTGCACAGTGAAGGTGTGGGACCTTCCTGACAACATCACGACGACAACGGGGGACCTGGTCGGACTGAGCGCACGTGTTACGGAAAAGGCTCACGACAAGGTTTTCACTCACTCACTCACTCACTCACTCTGCAAAAAGAAACTCTGAAGTATTCTATGATGACTATGAAATAAATTTCCAATGATTTATATACATAAAAAAAGAGGAAAAGTCCTGTTTCGGAGCTGCAGCGATGTGCAGAATTGTATCTGTATTGCGTCTCTGTGGCCAACTGAATAACCCTTATGGCTATCGTAGCCGCAAAAAAGGCATTGTTTCACTGTCACAGCAATGTGTGAAATTTGCACAAGGACTCGAATTACCACTCTCAAGTAATCTATCATTGCAAAGGACAGATTATCTGTTTTGTCCATTAGGGCTGTTACCGTGTTTGTTACCGTTGCTCACTGGAAATCAGTAAGATTCATTTATTTTAATTTTACTATTCAATAGTTAAATAAAGAAGTTTATAATATAAATTAATCGGAAATCGGAAAGACTGTCAGTCCTGTGTGTTCAAAGTTCGCTACGTCACAGCTGTTTCGAAAAGTGTGTTTCCATCTCCCATTTTGCGAATTTACTCTCTTTCGCATTTCTCAAAAACCACCTCAAGCGAGCGGATAAACCTTTTTGCGAATTCGAGGATTTTTCCATCACCGTTTACTAGGGCTGTAACGATACGCGTATCAAACCGAAAATCGCGATACTCAAAGCCACGAACCTGTCTCGCGGTGTGAGAAGGCAGAAGCGCGATATGCCCTTTCTAACTCTTCGGTCAAATTGTCCGATTGAAATTTGCTAATAATTTGTCTAAATAATAGTCTGCTGACAGTGCCCCCTCCTATCGATGCCGTAAATATGTGACGAGATGCCCTCTCTGTGATCACAGCTCTCCGTGGCTACGGAGGATTGCATTTCTCCACAGCCGTCGAAGTCCTCATATGCGATATGAACGACATTTATCCAGAGTGGGCCAAGCGCGAAAAAAATTGCCTGTGTGATCCTGTCTCTATTGTTTTGTGTGATTTGACTGGCAGTTTGTCTGCTTATAGGTCGGAATGAAGCGGCCACCGATTATTGACAGGATGGGTACTTTATTCTACCGGACTCGTTCGCTTCTTCACTAGACACACGCGCAACCGCTCGCTCTCCTCGCTGTCCACTCACTCGCTGACGTCACTCACACACGCATACGCACACTGCCATTCTCGCGCATACACATATGCTACTCCTCGTTATTGCGACGTTCATGTTTTTCCTCATCTATTGAAAGTTAGGCTATTAAACATGTTGCATTCTATACGGCCTGATTATGTCATTATTCAAGCTACATAGCCTAATAAGAAGCGCTAATAAGGATATTTGAATAAACCAACCAAACAGTTAAAGGGGCCCTATTATGCCTACCAGCAAAAAGCATCCTCCAACTGCAATCTTTGGTTATTTCTTTATTAATTTAGCTATACTTTAATAGTATTATTTTGGTTCAAATCTGTTCAGTGTTCCAAATTATTTGTTATTAAATGTTACATTAAGATAATTGGTATTTAAGTGTTGTTTAAATAAAATGCTTTTTAAATTTAAAAGAATCGTGGGATGTATCGAACCGTGGGTCAAAAATCGTGATACAAACCGAATCCTGAATTTGTGTATCGTTACAGCCCTACCGTTTACTGATTCGATACTTCAAAGTTCGCATAAAATCAGGGGGATGGAAACACATCTACTGTTGTGTTGGTGATACTAAAGAATGATTTATAAATTTTTAGTGAATCATACACAACATAAGGAACTTAAGGAATAAACTATAAAAATCACACATTAAATCGCACTCGCATTATTGGTCAAAATAAGTGCAATTAGATTATTTCACCAAATCGTTCAGCCCTACTGTCCATCAATGATACTTCTCTGTGGAACGGTCATACAGGAGATGTATATATCCTCATTCCGTTGGGTGCGAACAGCAGGTTCTGATTGGTTGTTTGCCTTTGGCAACGTTTACCTCCATCATTCCAAGATAGAAATATGGAGGGAAACGTAGGAGAAGGTGAAGGAGAATGGAATGGTGGAGTTACTCGTACGTTAGAGTCGATGCGAATGGAAAGATGGTGGTTAGCGTAGAAGAGAATTAAATTATGGAAATAAACGTAGGAGGGAGTAGAAAATAATTTAGTGATGGAGGTAAATGTCGGAGAGAGTATAAAGAGTATGTACTGATGGAGGTACATGTAGAAAAGAGTGGAAGAGAATGGACTAATTTTGGTACACGTAGAAGAGAATGGAATGATGGACTATTTAGGATGGAAGAGAACAGAATAGATGGACAGAATAGTCCAGTGGGTTGCTGGAAAGTGACGATGAATTTTAACAAGGTCATTTTTTGGGTTAGGGAAAAATCACATAGATAATGGATAATTGCAGGCTTGAAAACAACAATTTATCTTGCACAACTCCTTGCCCCACCCATTACGCTGAAGCTTTCACATGCATGCCTGTGGGCACATTCGTCACTTTAGTACTTTCCGCCACAGGTTATTCCGCTTCCAGGATTACTTTGTTTCCTCTGTGACAAAGAGGCAAGTAGGTCACACAGCTCAGTCAGAAGCTGGGGTGAAAAGCCCATTCAGTTTCTGTACATCAGGATCCTTATGAAATCGAGCGTTTATCGCATTCTATTTTTAACCAGGTTGGGGTTGAAATTTGATGAATAATAGGAATAGGAAACCATTTGCAATAGCTTGCATAATGACTCCAGGTGGAAACGGATAGTACTTGGTCAATGCTTAGCTTTTATCCAAAGCATCTTGCAGTGTAAAACACTCTTCTCAAATCATTTTTATAACATCGCCTTGCGGAAATTTGGCTTCAAGTTTAGCATGGGCAGCCTCTTGTCGGAATCAAACCAGGGTCTCGTATGCCACACGACGTACGACAGGAGCCTCTCCATTCGTCACCATGGTAACCTGCCAATATCCTCCTCCCGTCAGGACATCAACAGCGTGGCGGTGTCTCCCAACGACAAGTTGCTGGCGTCGGGGTCCCAGGACCGGATGGCCAAACTCTGGTCCCTGGGGGCCCCGGGGGCCCCTGGGGCCCCGGGTGCAGGCCCGGCCCTGCTCGGGGTGTTCCGGGGCCACAAGCGCGGGGTCTGGGCGGTGTGCTTCTCCCCCGTCGACCAGGTGCTGGCCAGCTCCTCGGCCGACGGCACGGCCAAGCTCTGGAGCCTGCAGGACTACAGCTGCCTCAAGGTTCATGGTCCCACTTACTCTGAGCATTCTTCCTTTGGTTTGATTTCTGTTTTTTTTGTAATATTATTTTCTGTGAAGTCCATTGCTTTGCGTTGTCACTAACTCAATGTGTTGGATGAAACTAGGGATGCACAGCTACCGATACCAGTACTCTGATCAGCCGTGATACTGTGCTCGTGTACTCGTACAATTCGGATGCAACCACTTACAACCACTTAAAAAAACATCAACGTCAACATAGTCTATAGCTTTGTTATGGTGTGAGATGCATTTAATTAGGTGAGGGCTGCAGGCAGCGCTCAACTATTGTTCTTTTTAGGCTTTATACTTTCTTTCTTTCTTATTCTCTACACATTTTGGGACCCTACTCCTTCCAAAAAAGTTCAGCTAGAGACTCCATTCCACTTTTTAACTGTTCATATTAGTTTGGAATCACGCATTACCACTTTCCTAACAAAAAAGTGTTTTTAGATGTCCAACTGGGGGGATACTCAGTGGGAGGACGGCAAAGCTGAGAGAGAGAATGGTCCGCCCATTCTCACACACTTCTACACACACACACACACACAGATTTTCGATATCATTCATACTTGTTTCAGAACGTTTAATTTCATATATATTCAGTTGGTCTCATTGACTTAACTTGATGCTAGAGCATGATTCCGTGACCCACGCTAGTCCAAGGTGGCTTCCACGAAAGCTAACCATTTCGGATATCGTAGGCGCTAACGTCAACATTTAACCTAGAAACACCAAGTGTTATGGTACTTTATTACACTGGTTCTAAAATGATTAATCGATTGGAGATATGATTAAGTAGCGGTCGTTTATTGTAAGCGACCCCCGTTTATATGTCTAGAGGCTAGGTTTTGCTACATACGGTGTACTTCCGGTAGAAGCTAAATGCTGCCGATGCTTCAACGTTTTTTTTCACGTCATGCTATCTAAAGGTAACTAAGTCAAATGAAAGCTGAGACTCCAGAGTCCAATGGTATAAGCATCATAATTTTGCGAGATTACCTCGATTAACTAGATGTGGAGTAATAAGGTCAATAACTCACTCACTCGCTTTGATGAAACATATTTTTAACCTCACTTTGCACTACAGTACTCTACTGTAGGAAATGCATTTTCTAGTTTACAATATTGCTCATTATAACGCTCATACACAACGACGTTAATAAAAAAAAGTATCACAACGTATCTATGGCGGTAACGTACCTCCTCTTTCCTAGAGGGGGGCGTGTAATTAAAGCTGTAGTTGTATTTTCAAAAGTGTAAAATCAAATCTGAATTTTAGGCCATAAAATGTCTTAAATACGATTGTGACGGATCTAAAAATTGCATTTGATTATGGAACCAATAACCACTAATGCATACAGAGCAACCCCGGTCAGAATTTATCAGAGCAGGGCCAGCTAGTCACGGGGGCTAGTGGCGTCTCCTCTCGTCAAGAAATATCTACTTGTTAACGTTAATTTGATCTATTATGGGTAAATGCAACAAGATCTGGCTTGAGATCAGCAGTCAAATATATCTATTGATGTATCTACTTTTTTTCAGAATCAACTGATTAATTTCATGCCCGCTTAATATTTTCAGTTTGTCTCATTGACTTCAGTTGAGGCTAGAGCCTGATGACGTCACCCGCTCTAGCCCAAGTTGTCTATCAGAAAAGCTAACCATTTCGGACGTTGCAGAGCCTAACGGCGTCAATATTTAACCTAGAAACAGAATGTTAAGCTTATTATTAATGGTATTTCTTGTTGCAATGGAGCTATAATGATTAATCGGAAATATGGTTGCTGTATATCGGGCGTCCACAAACGATAAGTCATATGACAAGCCATATCATTTTGTGAGCTTATCTCGTTTATGTAGATGTGAAAGAATAACGTCAATCAAACACTTTTCCTGGTTACGTGATGACCCACCCCCCCCCCTCACATACACACACAAATACTCACACACACTAGACTGTAACACTGACATGATTCAACCATTTCAAACTTTATCAGAATAGCTGAGCTCTTCTATATTTACAAAAAAAAAATATATATATATATATATACAAAAGTATAATGTGGTCCTACACCACCGAGACCAACTTTCTTTATCTGGTTAGTGTAATGACAATAAGCCGCGTTACTATTGTGGGAACATTTTGGCTGGGCCTTGTTTAAGATATCCGCTCCACTTTCTCTCACAGTCCAGACACACAGCGGCCGACTATAACCGTTGGTTAGCTTAACCACGAACTACAGACATTTTATGTTGTCTACAATGTCTATACTAGGCTCTATGTTTTTGTTTAATGAAGCATTACATACTTTTACAACTCTTGCTTACACAGTTTGAATGTGAATGTGAATACATTTATTTATTTACCAGTATGGAGGTGAAAAGGCACTACATTTGATCATAATGGTCTTAAGTCTTACATTTAACTTATTGAAACCTTCAGAAACCCTGACTCATGATACAAGTACTCGGTATCGGCAAGTACCTAGACTGGGTAGCCCCGCCCATTCTGCCGGTGATTTGAGTTTGACATGCAGAAGAGCAATACATTCCTTTCTTCTTCCGATACGTTTTTGCGGGAGCCAATCACCAAGCTGGCTTTTCCCCCTGGCGTGCTATTGGCTGGTTTAAAAATGCCGACAGAGAAGTGACGGCAAGCAGCCTATTCCGTACAGAGCCATTTGAACTAGGCCCATTGATCACGCCTCTTGTGCTGAAGAAAATGACAGCAGCTTCTCCAGACCAACGTGCAATCTACGATTGAGCTTGGTCTGGCAATAGCCAGACTAGCAAGTACCGTAATGTAAGAAAAAGGGATGAAACTAGATGAAACGTGTTTTTGATATTATGTTTTCTACTGATGCCTTAATGGTACTGGCTAGGTTGTCGTAATGTGCAATGTGACACGAAATGACCACCTATGTGTGAAACTGGAATGAAGCCATCAATTGTGATGGAAAATTAATGGAGTGATCTCCAGTAAGAATCAGTAGAGACTGAGCCCTTCCTCTTGTGACTGCACTATTGAGAAACGGCGCTTCTGTTATTAAAGCTGTGGTATTATTAAAATTGTGGTTTTGATGTGTCTGATGACGCAGGATGTCATCTAAGATGACCTGCAAAATTAACATTTTGGTGGGGATTTTTTGGCACCTTTTTGACTTAATTTTCGTACTCAAAATTTTGCTTCAAGAATTTTGTTTTAAGCCAGTCTGTCGAAAGCTGTTTATTTTTTGTATATTTGTACGTATTCGAATTCAGTAGTGTGGTGGCTTGACAGCCCTTGAACAAGGAGACCTTGTTTTGTATCGTTTATGGTTGGCTTTATTTCTCCAGACATTCGAGGGACACGATGCGTCCGTTCTGAAGATCGTCTTCGTCAGCCGAGGAACACAGCTACTTACCAGGTAGATGTGTGTGTGTGTGTGTGTGTGAACACAGCTACTACTCCCTGCAGCAACATGCATTTTACAGGGCTCCTCAATACCAAGGACAGAGGGTGGTGATGTTGGAAGTGGTTTATTGTATGGAATGAGATTATAATGATACACAGAAGGAGGTGTAACAAGGTTCCAAGCAGGAGAACTCCTGGAGTTTGTGGTGATGGCTGGATAACCTGTCCACATTTATTGCTCAATGCAAAACGTGTGCATCCCCATTCAGCCCCAGAGTCAGTTTGACTTAAACCAGCCATTATCCACACACTCCCCCCTCACTAATAAAGTGTAATATTTATATAGATAGATAGATAGATAGATGGATAGATAGATAGATATACTTACACTTACTTTTATCAAATCACTTAAGACCAAATCCTTTGTCTCCTCCAGTGGTTCAGACGGCCTGGTGAAGCTGTGGACCATCAAGACCAACGAATGTGTGAAAACACTGGACGCCCACCAGGACAAGGTGTGGGGTCTTCATGCCAGCCGCCAGGACCACAAGATGGTAACGGGGTCGGCCGATTCCACCATCACCATCTGGGATGTGAGTAGCACTCACTGCTCAAAGCACAGCTTCTGATGTGCAAAACGGTTCCGGTGCTAAAAAAGTTCTCGAACCGGTGCTTGAAAAAACGAAACCGCACACACTTGCATCCATGCAAAACTTGTTATGAGTTTCACAAGCAGAAAGTCAGCGGACACTGAGTTGTAGTTTAGGACATTTCACACGTTGTCAACCACGTGAAAGAATAAGGTCAATAAAACACTTTTCCTGGTTACGTGATGACCCACCCACACACAACCACCACACAATACACACACACGCTAGACTGTAACGCTGACATGATTCAACCAATTCAAGCTTTATCAGCTCAGCTATTAAGTATGTATGCATGCATGTATACATATATATATATATATATATATATAATATATATATATATATATATATATATGATGTATATTCCGAAAAATGGAATTTAAGGAAGTGGGCAGTGTGTGATTGTGTATGTTGCCGTGCACGTGTCTCAGCGTCTCGCAAGCAGGGAACGAACGGAGTTATAATTGATACATTTGTCTGCCAATTTTTCCCCATGCCATAAAAAACAAACATAAAACCAAAGATTCCATTTTCCCTATACCATATAACTATTTGAAAGTACGCACTGGCTCTTTTATAGAAGGCTTATTTTAATTACCGTACTATAAGGCGCACCGGAGTATAAGCCGCAGCAGCTAAATTGAATGATGTGTACATATATAAGCCGCACTGGACTATAAGCCGCAGATGTTTTAATGTTTAATTACCATTAGGGCTTGCCCGAATGCCATTTTTCAAGCTTCGAATACTCGTTGGTTTTTCCGAGCGAATATTCGAATACTCGTTCCAGAAAAAAACACCATCAAAAGCAACATTAATAATCCCTATATACTCCCTGGAACCGATTTTTGACAGTATCTGCATATTTTCTTGAAGATTTAATAGCTTTTGAACGTTAATTAGTAGGCCTAAGTAGGTTTAAGTTCCTTAGTTTTTCCCCATGAAAGCGAACAGCTGTTGTTCCGTTCCAAATCAGCTGTCCTCTGCCATCTCAGCCCTTACGGGAGCTTTTCTATTCATCCTGGAACGTGCATCTTTTCAGGGAATTTGTAGAATAAATCCATAACAAATACAGAATATTGATTGTCTTATGTGTCCATATTATATCCATTATATTGTCTGGGTATTCCCAAGACGCTCACGCTCTGCAGTAAGCCAGTCACAGTTGATTGGCGCGGCGCTGTACAGCGAACGTAAACAAACAACTAAGCTAAGGTTAGCATTTTGCTAAGTATTACTTTTCCTCCGAGATCCCGCTAATGTTGTGTTATAAAGTAAAGGGAAAAAAGATATCTATTCTTCCTTCACTTCTCTCGCTTCTCTGCTTGGTGTCGCTGACGCTTATAGTTTGCCTCCCTCGGCTCTGGTAACGTCACGTACGTGGAAAAAAAACAACGAAGCCCTGAATACAAATTTAAGCTTCGAATACTAATTTTCCGAGTGGCCGTTAGCTTTAAAAATCCATAGATTAGCCGCACCGTTATATAAGCCGCAGGATCGAAACATGGGAAAAAAGGCGCGGCTTATAGTCCAAAAATTACGGTAATAGAAAATGTATGTGTTAACATTTTTTCCTAAAATTAGTTGTTGTTTTTTTCGGTTCTGGGAGTACGTTTTCAAAAGTATCACTTAGCTTTTTTTTTCTTTAGAAGAGCAGCTTTTTCGCTTTTTGAATGTTTGATTGTTTAGTAGGTGTTCATGCCATTGCAATACCTACCGGCCTTCTTGACCAAAACCCACTGACCGACAGAGAAGAATAATGTGTTGAAACGTGTGCATCATCAGGATGTGACTGAGGTGGAGCAGGCGGAGGAGCAGGCCAAGCAGGAAGACCAGATACTCAAGTGAGTTTGTTTCCACTTTTATTAAAGGGCCCGCCCTTGACCACCACCCTTACGGGAGCTCGGTTCGCCCTTACAAGAAAAGTTCAATTGTATCCACTTGCGACGTGCATTAATCGTCCCCAGTCTACCACAAAGGCATTTGGGTTAGTTGGGTCTATCCATGCATCTTGCATCTGGGTGGACACTCCCACTTATAATGTCATGAATGGTCATTTGGATTATGTAATGGTTGATTGACCCCACACAGGGCTCCTGATTGATCATAAAAGCTTTCTTAGGCTAAGGAGTATTTCTTCAACTCAAAGCTTTTGCTTCGGCATACATGTCAAATAGGTAATAATTAGGGCTGTCAAGCGATTAAAAAAATTAATCTAATTAATTACAGGCTCTGTGAAGTAAATTTTGGCAGATGAGTGATTCAATGAATAATTGACATAATAGGCTTTAAAGTTCAATGCCTCTTTTATTTAAAACATGTCTTTCATTAACATACGGTGCATTTTAAGATCAAATAATAACATTTCGATCTCACTCAAGATTCAATGCATCTCAGTCGAGGCTTGACGAGGCTGCCTGCTAGGGCCAGCTTCAGGGGCTGTGGCAGCTCGTACCTTGCTACCAAATGTTTTGCGTTGAGGTGATATGCAAGGGTTAATGAACTCCGGTGATAGGAAAATTCCTTACTACAGAGATTGCAGATAACGGTGTTGCTACTGCTAACGCGTTAATTTGACAGCCCTAGTAATAATTGAGAAAACCTTTGATGCATAATATATATTAATTAATATTATTTGACATTGACCATAACAGAAATGGGAACACATCAACTCACACAGGTTGTGTAAGTAGACCAACACCAATTTCAAAAAGTGAAGAAAAAGGGCCGAGACACTGAGTGACTAATGGCCTGTGTTCGACAAAGTTTTGTTTACCATAGAGGAAACCTCCATGGTATTTTGGTTCTGATAATACTGCTGTGTCGTATGTCACGTGCAGGCAGCAGGAGCTGTCTAACCTTCTCCATGAGAAGAAGTACCTGAAGGCCCTGGGTCTGGCCATCTCTCTGGACCAGCCACACACCGTGCTCACCGTCATCAGAGGTACCAGAATGCCCCAGCACAATACACGATACAATGCACGACAAGCCATTATACAAAACATTATACTATATACTTTAATATAATACAGTATCTTCGACAATTCACATCTTTGATGGAAAGACATTTAGTCAAGATGTGTTTAATAGTCGAATCTTCATGCCATAAAAAAATACCATGCGTTTGTGACAGCGGAACATTCCAATAGTATCCAGCTGCAGCCCCGGAGAACAACACCCTGGCGTGACAACAACAACCCAGGCGTGAAGGAAGTTCTCTGGTGTGATTTATTTGTGAGACTGTCAATATGCTTAATATATTGAGTGATATTCTTGTTAACTCTCACTTGCTTCCATGAACAAAGGTATTATTGTATTCGAATTTAGCGAAAAGTAAATAAACCACGGCACTGTTTTAACATGAATATTACTCAATATTTTAAGCATATTGACAGTCTCACTTCCATGGTTGATCTTTGGTTTCTGATAGCGGGTTGTAAAATAGGTTTAAAAAATAAATCTCTTCCGTCACACCAGAGTACTTCCGTCGCGCCTGGGTTGTTGTTGTCACGCCAGGGTGTTGTTCTCCGGGGCTGCAGCTGGACCCTACTCGAACATTCCATAGGGAGAATGGGGGGTGCCGAAAGGTGATGCCACAGCATAGCTATAAGTTATGTGGGTGTGGGTGTTCACTCAGTCTTCTGTGTGCAGTTTGCTGTTGTGTTTTGCTTTCAAGGAGAGCACATTCTATCTAGACCATTGGATTCACAATGGATTCACAATCTGCAAACTGTGGCGACAGCTAAATCATGCCACTTACACTGGTGCTGAATCCTCAAATTTCCGCCACTCTGCTAAATTGAATGCTGCATTTGTTCTATACGCTGAAACACTTGAATTAATGCAGGTTTTATCATGATCGGATGTGAATACCCTGTCTATTCCAGTCTCCCCACAGACCGGCCAATGTTTGCGATCATTAACTATTATATTAATTACGGTATATTACGCTAGCCTATATTATAGTCAAGTCGGATAATAGTAGCCTATGTATTCTTGCAAATAATATGCAGAAAATGCATCAAAATAGAGCTTGTTAATCAACATAATATAATGAACAAATCGAGGGAAAATCCCTCCTATAGGCCTTTCACACATGACCCACAAGTCTGACATTCTCCGGATAATCCCCAGTGTAAAATCAGGAGGAGCAGAGAGTGTAGCCGCTTAGACACTGCGACTACCGCTGCAAACTTTTAGCTTGATGTCTTCCGCCTCCTACACCCTACCCTGGCGCCAGCCCTCGTCTGATGTATAGGGAGTTTCCAAAAGTATCATATATTTTAGAAAATATGTTTGAACACGTCAGATGCAGATTATCTCCTGATCATCTCGGACCTGATTCTCCAGAGTTCATCTGGAGTTCATGTGTAAAAGGCCTACTAGCGTGGTCTGGGCTAAACCTGCTAGTCCTGGACACCCCTGACTGGCTTTAACCATTAAACAATTAGAACAAACGTGCTACAAAAATGGAATGTGATCCGTAAAAAAACAACAACAATGGTGTCTTCTTTATTTGAAAGGAGGGTTGGGCTAGGCAAAGCTTTTTAATGTTTCTTATGGTAGATCTGCATAGTTAAGTACTGAAACCTTTTTTAAATCCAGCCATCCGTTGAATTTTAGTAGTTGCCTCCAGCATCATTAAATAAAACAGATTACTACGGCTTTTATTACTACTACCTAATGATGTCAGCTATGAAAGCTCTTTTTTTATAATTACCATAAATTAGGCAATCAGTTTGTTTAAACTGCTCCCAGTGAAACAAAAAAAACTCATCGTGATAGCTCGGTCGGTCTTGCCGTTTCTCGGCTCAGTATTACCAGGAATAAACACTGAGTAAACACAACCTTAGTGAAAGGAAACAAAAGAACACCTTGATACAACCTTGCAGATTACTGATACGCCAATCGTAAAGGGAAATAAATGTAACCAAATTATTATTTAACTGTTAAAAAGTTCAAATACAAACTAATGAAGGATACTTAGATTATTGGAAAGAAAAAAGAGATAATCAAAAGTAGGCATGAATATTGTAGTAACCTAAATTATTAACACTTGCATGTTTTTACAATTTGAATGGTACTAATGGAAGTGATTCACATGAATTACTCGTAGAGAAATACCAGTTGGACAAGCCTGTTTCTCTAATCTCATTCCAACACTCGGGTGAGTAGATGGAATGGGGAAACGTTGGCAGAATGGGGTTTGGCCATAATGATTGATCCTTTGTAAAACCTGGACAGCCTGTTGAGCTGGTCACTGAGGCATTTCTTTTGGTAGCCATTCATTCCGTTAGGCCGACAAATGTATGTCGAAGGCAATGCCGTAATGCGCTACAACTATAGGCATAGCCCATAGTCGTGCCATTAAAGGCAACAGACAAGGCTGACCATATAAAATTGTGTGTGTGTGTGTGTTTGTGCGCTGCACGTGTGTACGGCGTATCAAGTTTTCACCACTTTTCTGTGTTGCCCCCAGCCATCCGTCAGAGCGAGGACAGCCGTGACCTTTTAGAGAGGACGTTGCTGAAGCTCCGATTGGACCAGAAAGGTAAAGAGTCAAAGGTTATGACCTGATGATTTGTCCTGTGATGGACCAAACGTTTAGTTTTTTTTTCCCCCTATAGAATATGGACTATCTATTCTCTCGCATCCCATGCAGACATTTACATTAAAGAATGTCGTAGAAGCACTTTCATCCGAAGACTGAGAACAGGCAAAGCATAAATTCAGAATAGAGAATGTACATGCTGCATATGAGGGGATATGGAAACATGCTGCAGAAAGTCAAGCATTTTCGAGTGGACAAGTTGGCGTCACAACTTTGTTGGAGAGGAATTTCCATTTTAACTGATTTTTATTTTTGACATTTTTGTATATGTTGTATACTGTGATGAACAGGTAAACTGCATCTCTGTAGAAGTCTGGCCAAACAGGAAAGATAAATGGATAGATGGATGTTAAAATCTCAAAATAAATTCATAAGAATAGATTCAATGTATAATTAACAACTTAGGTTCAAGGCAAAAGATGGGTAGTCATTGGTATTCATTAAAAAAACGGGGCCAATCGGCGCTGTGGTCTTTTTAAGAACACGCAAAACGGTGTCTCCATGTGAACGACGGCCTGCCTCAGGGGCCAAAGGATGGGGTGTGTTCAGGGTACCATGGTCACGCTACACTGTGTCTGATCTGTGTGTACCCGTCCCCCGTCCCCGCCCCACAGAGTCCCTGCTGCGCTACTGCGCCGTGTGGAACACCAACGCCCGCAGCTGTCTGGACGCCCAGGCCGTCCTGCAGGTGCTGCTGACGCATCTGGCCCCCGAGGAGCTGCTGCAGTACCAGGGGGCCCGGGGCCATCTGGAGGGCCTCATACCTTACACAGGTCCGCACACGCACGTGTTTCTAAAGACTTGGATAGGACCACATTTGTGTAAAGTATTGAATGTATTGTACTGAGATGGATGATTTGCCAGCCCTTGCCAGTGTTTGGCAGTAGTGTCGCTTCAAGTAGTGAAGTCACTAGTTTGACTACATTCCTCAGCAGGGTAACGTTGCTGTTTTTTAAATTAAATAGCTTTTCAGGGAGATCGGATAGCTAACAAAACACACCCACACACAAAAAGGCAGTGTACATGCACACAAAACAATCGCACAGGGCCAGCTGCCAGAAAGCTCTTAATTACAGCCATATCACTTTCTTGGCAGGCAAGGGGACAGCCAATGATTTAATGTCACTCACTTTTTAATCCTCTTCCAAGTAATACTTTATTCCTCTGTGTGGCTTAATGGGGCACTTACAGTATCGATTTCTCATTTAATCTCTCCTCTGCAGAGCGACACATGCAGAGGATCGGCCGCCTGCTCCAGTCATCCATGTTCATTGACTACATGTGGCAGAAGATGCGAGTGACTGGGTCCTCATCCATGTAAGACAAAAATTTGGGGAACACATGACCATGGTCAGTCTAATCAGAGCAAAGGGCTGGCTACTGAAGAATGTTTTCGTCTTTGCGTCAGTCAATGGTTGTACACGTAATCTGGCACCAAGTCGTACACACTACGATGTATTGGACTCAAACAGAGCTCAGGCATCCAAAACTTTCCATTCCCACACTGCAACAATTTTTAGACAAAAGTTATATAACTTTATCCAAAGTCCCAGTGGGTGTTTGCTTCTCTTCTCAGTACAGCTAATGTTGTGCTCAAGCTGTCAGAATTTTCTAATGGGGTGTAAGATCCATTTTTTACTAGCAATGTTTTGCGAAAGCAAGTCTATGACCAGAGTTTTGTTTACGAGAAGCTGCTACTTCCTTCTGGTCAGCCAAACCTCCACACCACATTGTTTGCTTGGTCACGGGAAAGTACAATTGTACCGTCGACTGCAACGAGATGAGTGATTAATGCGTTTCTTTACTCCAGGTTGGAAACAAACTCTAAGGAAGGGTGAACAACGATTAAAAATTGGGTTTGGTGCCTTTGTACAACTGTCATACCATTGTCTGGGAATCACACCGGTCAGCCGTGATTCATGGCAAGTGGTGTTACAACCGGTTCTCTGAATAAAGGCATACAGAGGGGCCTATTGATGAAGGCTGACAATGGTAGGATATCAGGTGAACCGTGACGGGTGCTGTTCATGATACCTCCTGCCCGTTTGTAGCATAGCGGATTAGTATTTAAGTGTAAATTAGTTATTTGATGATGAACTCAACTCAATGTGCGTTTAATTCACCTTGTCTAATAATGAACTAAATAGCTTCCAGAGAACGCCTTCCAAGATAGTTAATTACGGCCATTTAAACCAAGAGTGGGATATTGAGAATGAAAGTATAGTAGAAATCCAAATGGGTCCTGACTAAGCTAGTCTGTTTCCATGAGCATTTTCTGGAGAATATTCTCTTTTCATTGAAATGCCTGAAAGCTGGCTCTGTAGCCAAAAGTCCCTACCAGTAGAAAGGCCGTTCCAATACTGTGGTAGTCTGATCTAATAATAATGGATTGAATATATATTTAGTGCTTTTCTAGACACGCAAAGAAGCTTTACAGTGAAGGGGGGACCTCACTAACCACCACCAGATCTAGTTTTCGGTGATCATTTAAACCATTGGTCTGGCCCATATGGGTTTGATCACTTTGTTTGGGAGTCATCTCCTCCATTCATTATTTATCTCCCCGTATCCGTTTTCTACTGTAGCATGGGACCAGATGAGGAGATGGACACCTCTGCTGTCAAAGACTCCACGCCTCCGTTTGTGATTGACAAGGAGACTCACGGGGGTTCTGAACATAACCTCAAGGAAGATGATGATGATGAGGAGGAAGATGATGACGATGACCTCGAAGACGAAGAGCTAGCCGATGAGGAGAGCGTCACGAAGAAGGCCCCTGCCAACGGGAGGCAGGTTACAAACGGAACTAGCAACGGAGGCCATCACGCCGGGAGTGAGGAGAGCTCAGACGATGAAGGCGAAGAGAAAGATGACAAGGAAGCAGAAGAGGAGGAAGAACAAAACTTGAGCACCAAAACAACCAAGGGGGTTACACTCCACCCACGTGTTCAGATCCTGACCAGCTGACCTGGGATTCCCCCCGTGAGTCCTTAGCGACTGCCGGTCCATAGTGACCTTGAGTAGCTGCCGCAGAGGTGAAAGGGAGCCCTGTTTGGACACCAAGCACGGACCTTATGTTGTTAAACATGACTGACCTGGTTAAACTTCCTGTGTTTTAATGTGCACCGGCATGGCATTCTTGCCATGGAAGCATTGTCGATAAGAATGGATTTCTGTTCCTTTACCCAAGTTGTGTATCCCTGCTTATCATTGTGCTTTTCTGAGGCACACACTGATCTAATTGTTAGCTAAAAGAAGGAAGGAATGCCTGGATGGGTACATTTGTAAGAGCAAAATAATAAAGGGGTATTTGTATCTCTCGAACGCCTTATGCCTTATCAGCTAATCTGTTTTCTGAAGGGAAAAGTAAGAAAGTTCCTTATAACCGTGGATTTGGTGTATCAGGATGAAAAATGGATTTTAAAATAAAGAAAATTAACTAACATGTAGTAACATGTAACATGCTGTTTTGTATTTTTTTTACTGTTTGTTATAGGGCTTGTCTTCTGTTCGGAATGACGATATCTTTTGGCATGCTGTTTCAGCCATGTTTTCAGCCTACCATATATTGGCAAACCACAACAAGGAAGAATAGGGTGCAATTATCAAGATAAGGTTCTAGCAATACTGGATGCTTTGGTACCTTTAAAGAGTTTTCAATCTTTATGTGTGTATGTATGCATCCCTTTTTCGAGGTACATATAGATGGAAAGTTTGTCAAGTATTAATGGAGTATGGCTTTCAGGGTTCATTGATTTATTATGTGCATTTCAAACATCCACAGTACAAAAAGGTTCCTTCATCAATTGTAGATGCAATTGAATAGTATGATTTCCAAGAATTAAAGTATATACAATACATGCATATAAAGCAGTTTACAGTTCAACGGTATAGAATAAAGTTACGTTTCTAAAAGATACAGCAAAAAAAAAAGGGGTATTAGCAATAATATACATAATTTATCACCATCTTAAAAATGGCTTTGTAAACCCCCTTTACCCCTATTTTAAGTGGTAAACCACAGGAACACCTTGATACAAAAATCAACACACTTGGGTCATGTGTGATCGCGGCATTAACACCAAGCCATTCCTGGACACTGGTGCTCTATCCAAGCCACCCAGCGTTGACACCCGCCAACCAAGTCCGAACTGCGGGTTGGCCGTCCCGGCACCTGGGTTTGATGCTCCAGGGGAGAAGTGTTTTCAAGGGTAGAACATCAAAAATGTGGATTCTGCCTTCTCAGTAGCTCTGGATGTCAGACAAGGTCGGGGCCGGCTTGCCCATTGAGGCGTTCTTGCGGGTGACGGTGGTGCAGCGGGTCAGGATCTCTTCGGCACGGGGCCTGGGAGGCACCTTGGGTGTGGTAGGCCCCTTGAAGAGGTTGGGGTCGGACACGCTGGGAGTCATCTTGCCAGTGTTGGGGCTGAGGCGGTTGGACGACATGGTGGGGGGCTGCGGCGTCCGGCTCAGCCGCAGCTGCTGCTCGTTCAGGCTTTGGCCCAGGTTGAGGGTGGGGCTGCCGTTGGAGGATCTGTCGCTGAAGCTGAAGTCACTGCTGTCGCTCGCAAAGCTGCCGATGCTCTCCTGGCTCTCCAGTGTGTGGCTCCTGTAGCGGTGGTCGTCCTCCTCTGAGTCCACCCTTATCACGGGCAAGGGAGCCGCGGTGGGGGAGGAGGCGTTCCCCATGTAGGGCTTGGGTGGCAGAGAGGGAGCGGCCACACGACCCGGGGCGTCTTGGAGCTCCATAGAGTTGGAACGCTGGTCGTCTCCGAGGCGCTGCTTGATGGCCGTGGAGGGGAGCTGGAGGATGTCGCCCTGAGAGTGGCTGCGTTCCTTGGGGTTGTCGCCTCCCAGGCTGGGGGCTTGCAGCTGGGACAGTGGTACGACGTCGCCGTGGGAGTGGCTGCGTTTGCTGAGGTTGTAGCCGTCCAGGCTGGGGGCTTGGAGCTGGGACAGGTTGACATTGGAGCCGCGCAGGTCCTGCTGGAGGGCAACCATGCGGTTGCGGGGGTTGTTGTGGGGTTGCAGGTAGAGGGTGGGGACGTAGCCCACCTTGTCACCAGATCTGTTCAGGAGAAGGGCAGATGGTTCATTTTCACAAGTACAGCTTTCAAATAATAATCACCAATAAACGTATGAATAACCAAATACGAATAACCCCCCTTCCCCAGTGTTGAGGAACTGTGCCCACCTGACGAACCACCAGCCGTTGTCAGACTTCTGAAGAACCTCCACCACAGATCCAATGTTCACAGACACCTCGTCTCTATTGGCGGCCTTGTAGCTCTTCACTGAAGTGTACAGTGCACCTGGGGGTGGGCATGGAGAGTCGATATCTCATTCATGACGCTGTTAAGGCAGAACTAATGCATAAGATATCCACTTTGTTGTGTGTAAGCAATGGGAATTGCCATAGCAACGCACCTATCCCAGTAGGGCTGTCCATCGTGTCATCCTCATCGTCTTCTCCGTCCTCTAACTTTTCCAGGTACGGTGCGGGGAACCAGGCCAAACGCTTATCTTCGTTTTCAACCAACCACCATCCTGAACACACACGGTAGCTGATTAAATGATCAGGATCCTATTGGTCTTATACCTCTACATGTGTATGGTTTGGTGCTTGAGTGTTAGTATATAGTATCTCAGATTACGAAACATTTTTGTGTGCACCGTTTCTCTCTCACCTGCTTTATCTTTGATGAGCACGTCCACTTTTTCATCAACGGCTACTTTAAAGGGCTTGTTCTTCGTGTCTTTGGTCTCATACGACGCAACGCAGTGGTAGGTCTCCGTGACGAATGGCTGCGTCACGTTGCCAACGCTGTGTTCCCTGCCCTGGTTTCTCTCGCCGATGCCCTCCTCCGAAGGCATGACCATAATGCTTTTAAATGAAAGCCATTGACACACGTTACATTAGATGCAGTAAAACGTACGAATACCATACATTCGCCTTACAAAATATAGTTTGTAATGTTGTAAAAGACTAATCCATTAACGAGATAGAAATCCGTAATTCAAAATAACGGTTGACTCTTGCTTACCTGTTACTAGCGTACTCCGGCTCAAGGTCCTGGGCGGTGGGGTGGAAGAACTTTATGAGGTCCAAGGATTGGGTTACCCGCGGGTCGCAACTCAGAAGTTCTTGGCAGTACTTTTCAAGGGACTTGAGGCGGAGGACTGATCTGCTGGCGCCCTTTTTCTGACCGCCACCCCGTTTATTGTGGTCTGCATGGTGGCAACAAGGCAGGGAGGGAGACAATTAATTCATGAGATATCGCAGCATAGGGTCGCGCATTTCCAAATTAATGCAAAAACGAAACAAAAAATACGACGAGCATTGACTGTCGGGTATCGACCTTTAAATTTAGGGATGATTCTTGAGGACTTCTTCAACGCATTAGACGGGAACGCTTTCTTCATTTGTTTCTGTTGAGCAATGGTGACCATGAGACGTAAAGATTTAAGAATATATGTGACTGACAACCAATGAATAGTTGCTGTAGCCTACAATGGAGTTCTTTAGGCCTACTTACATGCATTTTCTTGAAATCCAGAAAGCCTCGGTAAACAACAATTTCGTTCTGGTCTGACCAAAGCACCGACGTGATGTAGTTCTGTATAAAAAAAAACAATGTAGCCTACATTTACCATTCTGTGTATTTAAATAATAATACAAAATAAATCAATATCATCTGTAGGCTACAGAGATTCAGAAATCCTTACTTTGCCATTCTCGTTGTGCATTATTCCAATGAGTCGCACGCTGATGGGATATCGTTGCTCGTCCATTTTTGAAAAGAAACTTTA
This sequence comes from Gadus morhua, assembly GCF_902167405.1. Lineage (NCBI taxonomy): Eukaryota > Metazoa > Chordata > Actinopteri > Gadiformes > Gadidae > Gadus > Gadus morhua. The sequence goes on along the minus strand of NC_044049.1, from coordinate 15,466,495 downwards.
GTTTAGGCGTTAATGATCCGATCTGTTAACCACCGGCTTGCAGCAGGTGGTTGTCTGAAGTCGGAGCACGGGGGTTTATATAGTCTAAACGTGTGAGGTGATGTGCTGGAGGTGTGGCAGTCGGAAATTGGGACATCCTGGAAAGGAAAACACGTGTGTGTGGCTGTGCGTGCTTGTGTGTGCGTGTTCGTTTGTACAAGGTGATTAAAGAGACTACAACTAAACTCTAAAATCGTTCAATTAGAATCGAAACACACCTCACTTTACCCAAAACAAAAGTTGAAACATAGCCACATATCGAAACTATCTTATAATGTGATATTCTTTCAGATTTGTCATTTTGTATTGCATCAACGAGGTTAATTGCCCAAGAATTAGCCCAACAAATGTTTCCCGACTTGGTTTCTTGCTCCGATCTATCAGTCAAATGCATCTCCAACTCCGGGTGCTGATATCCCATTCAACTGTTTATTAGGCCTACTCGTACTAGGTTGTTACCAATGTCTTTCTAGGGTAAAGACGTGAGAGTGTGCACGCATGTCTTATCAGTCGTGTGTCTGTTGACATTGTGTTGAATGACAGGTCTTCTTCACTTTAGGTTAGGAGAGCTACCATGTCTATGTATCGTTTTAAGGACGTCCTTAAAACGATACATAGACATGGTAGCTCTAATAGAGTACTCTATTGGGGGCCAAAAGGATGACATTTCATTATTTTTTTACCCATCTGAAAACCTTCCACAGGGTATGGCTACTAGAAATGAAGAGGAATAAGCGTGTAGCTCTCTTCGATTAACCATTCGAGCTCCAACTCGGCATCCGAGATGCGTCGGTCAACTATGGGTGCGTGTATACTGCCATCTAGTGGTGGAGTCCGATGTTTCGGTTACACATTGGATGCACGTAATAAAGAGCACTATGGAAAGAATATGGTGATTCTCGGCTGTGCATTGAAGTAACACAATAAATCGACTCACAGGTTCTGATTATATTTTCTTTTTCCAGAATCTTCCAGTTTCCCTTGTATTCAATTGCAAGACCAAGATTTGAAATATAACAATATTGCCTCAATATGCATCGAAGTAGCGTGGTCTCAGACGGTGGCAACGAGTGAGCTGTGGTTTGGAGCAGAGCTGAAGTGCAACATGAACTTTGCTTTCATTGTGTACATTAATATGTTCCTCATCACAGCGTCCCGTCCTATCACAGGAATCTAGAATCAATATGTTTGGGGTTTGTTCAGAATATTGTGTTCCTATAACATATTCATGTATTACTACTGTAGTAATACAGGATATATGCGTGCATGTTACAGAAAATGAAAAATTTGCCTTAGGTCGTAAACAAGTGCATATGGATAGGCTATCTATGATAACTGGGGTGTGTGTGTGTGCGTGTGTGGGGGGGGGGGGGGGGGGGGGGGGGGGGGGGGGGGGTGGTCCATAGCAACCACCATAGCAACTTTGACAGTCAGGTGACATGGACGCAGGCCTATGGAAAAGAATAGGCCAAAAAAAACATACGCACACATGTAAAAGCCGTTATTAACTACTGCGTTTCCCGGTGTGGACCAACGTTGTTATGGTACACTCTGTTGTGAAACTGGGTTTAAGGGACGCGGTCAATTTCAGTTTTTGGGGAGGTGTCGTTCTTTGTAGCACAAAAAAGTCAAAGTAACGCTCCCATCCAAAATGCATGGGTTTACATCTCGTTCTGTGCAGACAACAGTGTGTTCCGGAAGTCAAAAATCGCATTAAAGCTATAATGCCTTATCAATCCAAAAAGTTTTTCCATCCATGAAACAATGGTATATGTTCATGCAGAAGATACAAATTATTGAAGTTAACTTCTAGTTTTTAGAAAAACACGTTTTATTTGTGATGTCATTTAAAAGCACTACACTTCCCATTATCCTGCGTGTGTAACACGTCTTGGATGGGTAGAGCCCGCTGTTACCAAGGACACGTATACCCACACCCTTGAAAGTCAAGTCGTCAATGACTGCTGTACTCGATCGCTTACAACTATGATTGGAAATTCACTTTGAGGTTTTCTAACATTAATACGATTTCCCCTAGCCTGCATGGTCCCCCAGTACCTAGAAATGGTGTTAGGTGTAAAACAAGCACAAGGTATCCTGCTCCCCCTATGAAAAATTAAAGCTCAGATGCTCCGATTTCGAATTTGGCCCCATGCGTCGTCATAATGGGCCATGTTACCTCCCATTTCTCTGCCTTGCCCGCCCAGAGAATTTGGCCCGCCAATGAGACAATGAGCTACGACCGTGTGAGCGCCACATGTGCAGTTAATAAAATGGCCCTTCTTGTCACCATTGGTTTTTTTTCAGTTGAAAAATAACGTTTAGAACGTTGTCTAAAAATCGTTCATTTGTATCGTTTAAAAGTCAACGCACTCCTGCGAACGTTCGCCTATGATCGCCGATTCTGAACGCACCTCTGGATCGCACGATAACCACTGCGAAAAAGTTTGCAATGGTTTATGGGATGAGTTGTTCCTTCACTCGTTCCCCAAAAATCACTATTATGTAGTCAATAAAATGTTTTATGGTCACGAATAGCCTGACGTATAATTGGCTTGGTTCCAGGCTGAAAACTCTTTATTAATTTTTTTCACAACGATTTTACGAAAATACAAAGGAGGACAAACTGGGAAATTTACTTACGGAACCAGTGCTGTTAATAAAAGGGTTGGACGCTCTATAGATACATTTTCGTGAGCATGACATGAAATCGCTTGATACCGGTGTTACACCGAATTTTCTGCAACATACACGTTTGCATTATAACAAAAACATAAATAAAACATAAGATCTCCACCCACCGGTGGGTCTTTCTTTCTTGATACAAACATTAATTCTAAACAGCGTTTTACACAGTAACCTATAATAGGAAATGCTCAAAGGTTAATCAGCGTAATTTAACACTGACTGTAGCTTTTTATGGGTGAAAAAGCAACGGTGAAGGACCGTAATAAACGCCCTATCATTGTATGGGTCTGTAAAATGCTAATCAAATCAAAACAAATGTATTTATTAAGCACTTTTAATAAAAAGGTAATTGGTTGGGGGGAGATGTTATGTTTATGTTTTTGTCATGCATGTCTACACTTCAAACTCGTGCATATTTCAAAAAATATTCAACAGTGCCCCCTGGGGACACACTTTTCGGTGGGTTGCAGAATTCGGTGTAACACCGGCTTGCACCATGGAAAGAATATAGATTGTGATTCGCGCCTGTGCCTCCAAATAAAAAATTAAATCGACGGACATTATGTATGAAAAACCTTTCAATATTTGTTTAACCATCCATCAACAACAAATAATCTTAAGACATCTTTTACACATCGCATATGTTAAATGTCATGTATATATCAAATATCAACTTTAAATCAGTCCTTTACTCATTTGTCATTCTCTGTGCATTGCATTTTCTTTAATCCTATACCATCAAGCCTACTGACCAAGCTGTTGACAAATCCAGCTAGCTGTGGTTCATACTGGTATAAGCTACAAAGATTGGCCAGCGAGGTAGGCAACTGTACTTTTGAATAAACTTTTGAAAGTTCTCCGAAAGGACAATATTGCATCATTCCTGCATGTTCCCCTCAAAAGTCAAATAAAAAGTAACACAAACTATAAACACCTGCAAATAATATTAGCCTCTTAGAAGGAAAGATAAACGGTATTTCAAAAAGGTTATTAGACACCGGTGCTTAACACAATACTTTTACACAAACAAGGCATCAGGTTTTACTTTTTTTCCAAGTGTCATAGGTGACTTTCCCCACCCATTCATTTTCCTGCAATTTTACACATCCAAGTGACCTCTGAATCTGGGTGGACAGAAATGCAGTTACACAAGAGAATAGGAGGTGCTAACTGTGGCTCTGATGCAAACTCTCATCTGTTGTGCTGTTAGTTCTGTATTGTTATTAGGCAGGTAATTGTCATAATTTATCTGTATCTGTCACATTAGCTCAGCATTTGTCACAGAAAGGTTGGAGCCTGCCCCATTACAAATACAAAATAAACCTCCCCCCATCCCGAGCTGTCCACACACACACACACACACACACACACACACACACACACACACTTTGTATTTCAAGCGTGAGCTGAGGCTTCCCACGTCGTCGAAGTCCAATACTTTTGTAAACAAATCTCTAGTCATGTCAAGCTATGACATTACGCCTGAAAATGAAAAGGACTAAACTTCAGATTTTTTTAACTATATACTATATCTTTATATCATAGTAGCTTTGTGTCACACACAAACCAATTACAATTATTTATCTAATATAAACACGTTTCCTCAATCTTCTAATTGACTAACTGGCGCGAGATAATTTGCAATGTAATTTCCCCTTTTAAAATGTCCCCTGAATATAAAATTAAACCTAACTTCTATTCATTGGCCTGCCCTACAGGCCTTGTTTTACCCAGCGGCCATCTTGGTTCTGAATACGAGCTGGTTGGGGGGAAACTGAATTCAGAGCTCCACATTCTGTTTCCCCCCATCCAACTAGTGTTCAGAACCAAGATTGAAACAAAATGCCCGCTAGGTGAATACGACCCTTAGGATCCCAGTCTGATTGCATAGAGAGTTGTGAAGAGTGTCTGGCCAGCAGTATCTTTCTGATACGAGGGCAGGTAATAGGTGCTTACAAAAGCAACAGCAACAATAGCAGCAGCAGCATAGAAATGCTTGGTTACAAATCAAGCAACTACAGATTCCCAGTCCTGTTAGTGTTTTGTTAACCAATTGACTATCTAAGGACATGATAAAAATCACAGCGAATTAGCCCCCCATCTCACATTTGGATCAGGAGCTTTCTAACAGATAGCATGACAACAAGTCATCCTTGAGTTGTAGTCTAGCACTACAGGTGTGTTGGCTAGCAATCACATGTTCTGATTAAATTTTCTTTTTGCCAACATATTATATATTTCCTTCCATGAAATGAAATGAAAGTTTTAAAATATAACAACATTGGCCTCGTTATATGATCCATCCAAGCAGCATGGTCTCATTAAAAGGCAGACTGTTCAAAAAGTTTGGCATCTCCATGAGGATTAAAGACTGAAGGGGTTACAAGGGGTTCAGCAAGAGACAAGAGACAGAAAAGACATTTAAAGTAAAAAAAAAAACACAACTTCCTATATATAAGTTTAAAAAAGGAACAAATTAAAAAAGGCAAAATGCCCTCAGATGAAAGATCTGTTCAATTTGTTACAATGATTAATCTCCTTTGTCTCCCTGCCTCCTCCAGCCCAGCAGTGTCATGGCCACCTTCTTTGCCCCTGCATGTATCTCATTCTTTAAGAGGGAAACCAGTTCAACCTTCTCTCTTGGCCCCGGGGTGCTTGCCCAATGGAGGTTACCACTAGCACCATCCACATCCCTTAAGTCCACGGTAGGCCGACACCAATGTTTGCTCTCTGAGTTAGTTACGCACACGGCGTTCCGCTGTCACCGGAACTCATAAATGGGCACACTGTGTTCCCAGACGTGGTTGAGGTTTAGAGACTGGTACCTGTAAAATAAATAAAGAAAAAAATACAAGAATTGACATATTGGGACATGGAAATACGATACAAAGTTCTGATAAAAAGATTCACATACACCCTATAACAATTCAGCCAGATCTTTTTCCAGTACTTGTGGGAGAATCTTAGTTGCATGCCAAGACCCCCCCAGAATCGCCCTTCCAGTCTCTTTCAGTGAGTGCCATTTAGAATCCTTCCACTTTCCTTCCTGCCTGCCTGCCTTGGTTCTGGCCTTGGATGCCTTAAGAGGCTGGTCATTTTGTCCGATACACAAGGGAATTACCATTCAGAGCTTCTGTGGTAGTAGTAGCCCTCGATGGTGGCGGTGGACTTCTGGAAGCAGATGTAGTAGAAGCCAGCGAAGGACGCACCGCTGATGTCTTTGATGGTGTGGTCCGGTACCAGAAACTGCTCCTGGTTGTCAAGATCATAGGTTAGAGCCGATGAATAACACAGTAGAAGGGAGAAACGTCCATGTTTCACTTTTGTCGTTTATGCTAACCAACCTTCCACCTCATGAAGACGTAGTCGCTGTTGCTCAGTGCCTCGTAGTCGAAGTCATCCGAGTTAAAACATTTGGCATATTTGTAAAAGGACTGAAACTTTCCCTGGTAACAAAAAGAAGAGACCACAATAAAACCAGTAAGAATTGGAGACTTGCAGATGCGCTGGTCCAGAATAGATCACAACTCCAATCCAGGAGTCCATACCCAGTGCTTTCGGTCCACATCCTCATCTGCGTCCCACTTCCTTGTTAAAAAAGGCCTCTTTCTGCTGATGATTTCACCAGCAAAGAACGTTGTCAGGGTTGGATATTCCTGGAGCGTGATGATCAAGAGTTGAGATTGATTATTAGTAGCTAGATTTGCATCGTAACTAGATTGGCATGAAAGCTGAGACTGAGTGAGTTTACTTATAGAAACAAGATCAAAGGGGACCTATTATGCTTTTTCGACTTTTATGACCTATAAACGTTGTTAAAATTATTGATAGTCATGTTTAACCATACTAATGTGTCAAATAATGACGTACATGCATTTCGACGTATTCCCTGCTGACAGTCTGGGGTGGCCATGCAGAGCGCTAAACACTCGGGACAACGATTGCGATTAACTTGTTCACATTTCCGGGAAACATCTACGTAGACGTACTCCTGCCACGCCCCCATATGCCTGGTCAAATCTCCAAGGAAGGTAATCAATCACAACGGAGTTGGGTTGGCAGGAGGGGGGCGAGGGGGCGGAGAAGGACGGAACAGAGCGTTGACAGATAAGGCTGAAAGCGCACAGATGAGAGGAAGAGTTTACCGAAAATCGACATTGTTTTTTGTCTATGGTTAAACATGACTATCAATCATTATAACTACGTTTATAGGTCATAAAAGTCGAAAAGCATAATAGGTCACCTTTAAGGTTAATATTATATTAACGTTGTTAAAAAAAGCAAAATATATATGTACATTAATTTAGCAGACGCTTTGGAAAGAGATTAAAATTAGTGCATTCAACCATGCCTATACAAGAGCATACACATACATACTAAATACCATAGGCAGTCACTCATAATTACAGCAAAACCACTACAAGCCCCACCATGTGCTGAAGATGTTACATAAACCGGTTCCAAGGCTGACCTGAACCACACGCTCAACGCTTACAAACGGCATTGTATCCCACTTGCACATTCAGATATAAAAACCTCAAATTCTGGACCAGTTTCAGCTGCATACCTCAGTCAGGCCTTTGATCTTCAGGTAACCACACAAGTAGGAGTCTTCTACGGTCACATGCTGTCCAAAATAAGAGGACAAATGGTTGGGCCCATAGATTAAAACAAAAATATGTTCCATACAATATGGTAAATCTTGTAAACATACAAGTGTTAGATTCTAGTATGGTGGTGGTGAAGCAGTATAAAGCTGCTATAACATTAACCATGCCAGGATTTTGTATTAGACAGTAAAATTGGAAATTGCCAATTTTCGTTTTTTTGTATCATAGACAAATCGAATTTATAATTACAACTGTGTATGATGGCATTGTTCCAATCAAAATATTTCCAAACAATTGGTTGGTATTAACGTGGCTTGTCACTAAATATGGTCATAGTGTCAACGTTGAATGAGTCACAAATAGCCAAATAAGCTAACGTTGGCTAGCTAGTAAACAGATCTCGAAAAATAGCTCAAATATGTGTAACACTCCAAGACAACACATCAAAACGGACTTATGCAACAACTTAAAGGAATGGAGGTTACCTGCAAAATGACCTCCACGTCGTACGAGTTTCCTTTGCTCTTCTGATATCCCCGAAACTGTGAGCCGCTGTAAAGCAGTGTAGTGCCAATGCCTGGTTGGGAAGTGTTTATCGGGGCAGGGGGTGTAAGATAGTCCGGTGTTGAACAGGCCGAAGCTGTTCTAGTGCAGCATTCAGCTCGGACAGGCATTGTGAACGCTAATGTATGAGTGTCACCCACTGCAACAGTCATGAACCTACCGAGAGATCAACCCTACACTGGAAATGCCAATGACTGACAGGCAGTGGGGTTAATATGATAAGAAATGTCCAAGTCCGAAACCTGGTTTGAACTCGATTTAGCTTTCCATGGGGCTGGGTGCTAAAATTGAGACGTCGCATTTCAGAATATAGCTTCACTCATTTTCATTGGCTGGTTAGCCTTATCCCATGTACGAGCAAGATCCTCATTGGATAGTTTCCCGTGAGTCACATCTGTGCGTTCGTTATATTGATCCTTTTTTCTATAAAAACGTTAACTAAACCAAAGCTTTATTTTCAAATGTATTAGTATTATATTTTATTAAGAAATATGCAAAATGCAGAAGACATAATTTATTGAAATATATACTAGCAATGCAATCTTTACTAACTAAAGAGTGGTCAAACACAGTGGTAGAGCACTTCGATCCTGATTGCCTTGCTACTCTTGGTGCAGCACCTCCTCCAGCTGATTTCTCAGATGTTGTATGAAATACTGGATCTCTGAAATGCACTTGCGATTCCTCCATACTTCTTCATCCTGGATCTTCAGTCACGCACAAACAGAAACAAATTATCATTCATTTCTATTGAACTGAACTTTTCAATTATTTAAAAAAATTATGATCTAATAGTACCTTTTTAATAAGGTTCATCATCCAGGCGTTGATGCGTGTCACCAGCTTGTCCTCTCGATTGTCAATCCTCAACATGTGGGAGTCATGAGACGCGCCTACTGCATTCATGACGGTTTCTTTGTCTACAAATAACTGCAGGGGACACAAATAGGTGGTGTCTTGCTGGGAGGAAGTAGTAGGCCTACTACTAATTTTATGATACATAACACTATTTACAGTATTGTGGTCACCACTACTGCGACGACAACATCACTACTCTGTGGTAAACTACTGACCATTCCAACATTTTTTGTGAGTGGATGAAAGTTTCAAAAGGTGATATGATCCGTGCTTTTCTTGAGTGGCCATAGTCCACAGTGTTTAGGGAAGCTTCTTTACAGATTAGGCCTACTACTGTTTTTTGTTTTTTTTCTAGTTTTGCCAATTATGTACTTGCAGATCCCGCCTTCAGCAAAATGAATGGTCAAAACAAATATGAATCAAAAGAAAGTGAAACGCTGGTTCACCAACATTTGATTCAGACTTTAGATGTGAATCTTTAGATGAATAAATGAATATGTTGATGTCTGATTTCTACATTGTCAGGAACTGACCATTAGCACAATGTAAAACACTGACCGCTCTAACATCGTCAGGCAGGTCGTCCTCCACCTCGTTCTTGGCGACCTTCTCCAAGGTTGCCATGGCGATGTCTTTGATCTCCTCGTGAAGGTGGTTCTCCAGATCCCGACACTGGGCGAATGTGTTTATTGATCAAAGAAACCAGCCAATCTGACTTTGAGCACTAACTCAGAAGATCGGCTCGGTTCACCAGTGGTGCTGGTGCATAATGAGGATTACTGTGGACTATAGTATGAAAAGGATATATGCCTTGAACTGTTTCAATGAAGCTGCCAACCATGTCTGTGATGTTTCTCTCGAAGTCTTTAATAATCTCCTGCAACAGAAATGGCAAATAACAAATAATATTAAATGTAAAATATCATAATATTTGATAAGCCTGTTTTGTTATTGGCCTTAGGTAGTACAGCCTACTTTTCAAAAAAAGATAATAATAATAATATGTTGACAAATGTTTAGATACAGCTCATATTCAAGTCCCATTCCCCGTAGCTTTCTCAAACATCTCACTATATTCCTCCGTACCTCACATAAAAAAAAAAGATAAAATGTCAGTGTCATTCTGAACTATTGGAGCTCCACTGTCCTTCCCGTACAAAAACCAACCAACCTCCAGCTGGTCCACTAGCTGCAGCTCCAGGAGCAGACAGCTGTCACAGAGTGTCTTGATCTCCGTCATGTACTGGTTCACTTGAGCTTCCTCCTTGGCTGCATCCTCAACCTGCTTCAAATCTAATATCCTCTAGATAGAGGTGGGTTGGTATAAAAGGTATAAACCTTTACAATGTCCTTATATATATTTTTTAAAGAGATGGTGACCTACTGGGACTTATGATCTAGATCAGATTTAGAAAGAAAAGTGATCAACCTGGGTGTAACTATTTAAAGCAAGAGATAATCCATCAATTTTCTGACCATGTGGCCTTTACTCATGGTCTGCCCTTAATGTGTGATTTAAACAAATGTAAAAGACCATAATGAATCTTCAAGTGCATCTGGATGGATAGCCGACCTTCTTCCGGTGCTTCTCAAAATCTGAGACCAGTTGTGCTGATCTCTGCTGCTTTTCCCTCACAGCCTCTTGAAGAACTTCCAAGAAAGCCTTGACCTCCGCCTCTCTCAGCTTTTGCTCAGCGAAGCCGCTTTGGAACATTTGTATGCACAGACCCACCAGCTGGGGCTTGAACGTAAGGAGAATGTAAGTCAAGGAGCAAACTAAGCTACAGCAAGCTGGACGTCAGGCGGGTCAAATACGTTCAATATTTCAAATCTAAACAAATTAGATGAAACAAGTAGAAATAATTGAATAAGAAATACACTGCCATAATTTGATTAAATAAATGAGTGTTAAACCAAATTAAATGTTAAGTAAAAAACAATTAAAACATAAATACATATTTATATAATCCGACATAATCACCAACTAATTTTAAGTGGCATACATTTCAATCAAGTTAATGAATAAAAGATATGTCTGTACTAGGTCTGCCACTCCAGGCAGCTGGTTAAGTTTCTGTGCTTCTGGGTCTTGGGCGAACATGCTGTCAAACAGTTCGGATCCATTAAGGTTCTCCACAAAGGCCTCCTGAAAACCCAGGGCAAGACAGGTCAACATTAAAGTTTCAATGGAGAATGTAGGGCTAGACAATGGATCATATTTGCATGTAGATGACATGACCTGGTGTTGTTGTAATTCTTCTTGCCGTTTCTGTTCAGCTTCTGTGGCCTTGAGTGTCTGCAACTCATTGTGTCGTATCTCTTCGATGGCATATTGGTATTTTGCAAAAGCTTGCTTCTTCTGTTAAGAGAAAATACATAGGGGAATATAAATCCAACAGAGGTGCAGTCAATTCAGAACTGATTTCAAATTATTTTCACTGTGTACAGCCTTTTTGTGTGTTTCTACATTCATTCCCAGTTAGTTTATAAGGGCACTACTAGTGAATAAGGCCCATTATAAACTCCTGAATCAAACAGCCGATTTGCTGTTTTGGGGATTTCTGTATATTTACCTCACCACAGTGTATGACAATGCACAACAACATTTACTACTTACAGTTTCTCCATTTAATAACCTGTAATCCAGATACGCTAAATCTGAAAGGTAAGCAGCGATGAAGAGTTTGTAGTTTGCTTCTTGAGCAAGAGGGTTTCCAGCAAGGTTGAGGGTATGCAGGTTCTTAAACCTTCTCAGATAGATTACCTAGGGAATAAATATATATATGTATAATCACCTAGGCCATGTTTGATAATTTAATCTCGAGAAGGTCTATAAACATGCACTCATCACATGTCAGATTATGTTCTTTACGTTGTCTAACTGGCCAAGGCAGTTGTTTCCAATGGCGAAGAAGGTCAGGTTGTTGAGTGTGTCCATGTTCTCGATGCAGGAGATCTTGTTGTTGTAAAAAGTCAGATCTTCCAGTTTCGTTAAGGTCTCCAAACCTTCTATCTTCTCTATGTTGTTGAATGACAGATCTGGCAGAGCCATTGAGAACATGTATATGTCTACAGTTATTCAAAATGTAGGCATTGATTATATCTATTTTGGTTTAGAATTCTATAAATTAAATTACAAATATTTAGATGTTTAAATCTTACCAAGCCATTTTATATTTGTAAGATTGGCTAGTCCCTCAATCTTCTGTATGAGGTTGTTATTCAGTTGCAGTTTAGTAAGGGATGTGAACTCCCATAAATGCTCAATCTTAAGGATGTCTGTAAAAAAAAAATTAATACTGTAACCTCAACCCAAATGGACACTTACTATAGCCTATATTCCTTATTTAATCTACATTTACTTACTTTTGTATTCCAGGCGAAGTTGGAGGACCGCATTGAATGATATGCCCTCTTCCTTGGAGATCTGCCCTGCCTCTTCTTTTGGGCCCTGCTCTTCTACTGCTTCCTGCAGTATCTTCTCGTCCATCACACTCTGCTCCACTTTACCGTAAAGCCTGATCATTTTTGCGCCTTGTTTTGACTTGATTAGGGCTAAAATCGTGCCAACTCTATCTGCTATTAAATCTGTTACTGTACACACTATACTGATTACACTAACAATTCAAAATCTTTTCGCTACACTCGCCAGGGTTCAACGTCTCATTCGCAACCTGATGTGTGTATCTGTTGCTTAGCAACGGGATACGTCTAAGCTGCATTCAATAGATGGAATGTTGAGAACTTTTTATTGAGATTTTAATGGCTGCCTTGAACAAAACGGAAATAATACAATCAAATAAAAAATGAAATGTCTACAGTGTATACGATTAGGAAAAATCTATAGGTCTATATATCGAGTAATGGTATTGTAACGATGCAGTCATTTTTTTATTCGTTTTTTTAAGTAGCCTGTAGTACCGGGTCATGTTTCAGTTTATACTAACTTTAGTTCCAAAAGTCGAATGCAAAAAAATGCGTGTACCTGTATATCGCCAGATTAGGTTAGATTCGTTTGTAGTGTAGCAATATATGTAGTCCTAATAATATAGAATACATAGGCTACATAAAATCAAAAGTAAAAATGTGCTTAACAGTTTGATAATTACCCGGCATTTGTCTAAGTATGCCATATTCAACTTTAAAAGTGTTCTGCCAATAGCAACAATGAGGGTGGGACTAGTATATCGTCTTCACCTCAGATGCTGTCATTCCCAGACGGATTGTTTGTTGTCAAGATGGACTTTTTACTGGGCAATCCGTACAGCACTCCTGTGGGCCAATGTATAGGTAAGATAAGGAAAATTTCATGAGTTAACTTTGCGATGCCTGAATGCCGGGAGGTAAAACGGAGTAAAATAAAAGGATGCTAAGAAGGCAACATCAAAGCTAGCGGTACTCTGCTATTACTGCTAACGACCGTCGGCTAGCTAGATGCAAATGGTTGCCCTTATATTTTTTGCGTTGATTAGCAATTCAACATTAGTAATGTATTTATTATAATGTGGATACTAGCCCGATAAGTTGTATTCGTTTGTTGCGCAATGGTTTGTTATTGTAACTTATTCCAGAGACGTTGTTAAACGTCATGACTGCACAAGTTTACATAGTTTATTGTCTTTATGGGGATTAAGCCTATGAGTAAAGCTGTGTAGTCAATATAATACAATCTAGGAAAAAAAACCGGCAAACATATTTCCTGGGTTGTTTTTGGATTATTTCAAAAATTTCCCTCGCATCCAATAACTTTCATAAAACTGCATTATTTTTTATCTTTAAGGCTGTCTAGAACTTTAACCAATAATTTAATTATGGTAAATTATGTCACGAAGACTCTGGGGTATTCTGGTAATCTCACAATAAATCTATTTGTATAAAAGCTAGTAACGTTTAATCTCCCTGCCTCCATATATTCTCACAGGGATAAGGTTGGTCAGCCATGATGTGCATTGGCTGGGGTCTGCCCTATATTCCTTCTGTTTAAATGTCTGTAAAGATGTTGTAATTGTTATTTGAGATCCCTTGGTTCTTCCTTTTTTACTATTTTTGGGTAAGGTGTGTGTGAATTTGTTTAAACAAACATGAAGTGTATTCTATTCTCTTTTCATGTAGTATTTCCTGTGTTTTGAATTGGAAGTACTCAGCCAGGCTGTTTCAAACGCTAGGCTTCTTGGCACCGATTTGTCATCGCAATTTTAGGTGTGCTGAATATGTTTGCAAAATATTGTTGATGATAATTCAACCACATGGTAACTTCACATTGAATATTTTTTACTATTATTATTCACCGTTTAGCATGTTTCTAAGCTGCTGGTAGAAATTATGCATAAGTTGTGTCTTGTAAATGATGTAAGGCATACCACATGAAGCTGGAAATCCTCAGCTCTTGTCTGGTTACTAGTGATGCAATGTATAAAGTATGTACGCAGTGATTTGATGAGGAAACTCTCCTATCACAGTATCTTGTTCACATTTAGGATTTGCAATGTGGCACATTTTGATCACCGGTTGTTATTTGAGTGGTGTCTGAGAAAGGTCAGTGTGCTTCATCAGCCATGAGATTGACAGTGTCCCACATATTGAGTTTACATGATTCATCCAATTAAAATACGAATGTAAATGGATTAACTGTGAGGTATTCAGAGATGCCATTGTTTACAGTTGCACTTGTTGTGTAAGGCTAATTCATGAATAACCAGCCAACACATTTATCAGGACAGACAACATGATACCTGGAATGCTCCAAATAAATTTGCATGGAAATCAATGAGTGGTTCAGTACATTTTCATCTAGAATGTGTAACTTGTTTTTGAATGTTTTTTACGGAATAAGGCGAGCTACAAAATCCCTCAATATCTGTTAGTCATCAGGCCCCTGGGGGGGGGGGTCATGACTCATCTCTAGGGGGGGGGGGGGGGAGAGACAGTGTTGTGTCTTTGGTATTCAGAAGCGGCCATTCAGTGTGGCCCTGGACAGGATGTGCCCTCATTGTCACCCACTGACAAGCTGCTTAAGTGCCAAGTCATACAAGATGGCCCTGTGACAACGGCACTTGCCAGGACTAAAAACAACTTATAATGCAGATAAAACGAACCATATCACTCATCATGTATTGGAAATGGTGCACTCTGCACCATCACTTCTTGAATTTCAAAGCAGTTGTATAGCAAAATATTGACTGTTAAAAAAAATGTATATACAACATTCCCTTTCAGAAGGGAAAATATTCATCATCCTTTTTTCATCCCTGTTCTGATTTTGTAGGATGGCATCCACTTTCTGAATGGTTGATTCACAACTATTTCAGTAACAAAGTAAAGAAAAAGAGAGGTTGGGTTATTAAGAGAAGACAGGGAGGAGGCAGAGGTGGTGGGATAGGATGGGGATTCGTGGCTTTGTTGACGGAGGATGGCACACTCTAGCACCCTTACACCCATGTGACCCGCCTTGCTTGACTAGTTGGGCGTCCTTTCCCAGGAGTGGGACAGTGAACAAAGAACAGGCTAGCACGTTCAGAAATCCACTCTGTTAAAACCCCATCATTTCACAGAACACAGCTCTGCACTGTGTCAGTGATGCTGTTCAGAGTTTCCTTATCTTACTGGTTCCTATTTAATAATTTAACAGAATTCTTATCCAATGCAACTTGCAGTGAAGTGAGATGAACGTTGTTAAGGAGCAGAAAGGCTTAAGGCCTCTTGCTCAAGGATGCCTACAGGTAGACTGTGGACACATTCGGCAAAGACTAACATGATGCCTTCTAGCCACAACACTATACTACCCCCCCATCCCGCCCTCTCTGTCCCCACTTCTACCTGACAATCCGCTTGAGAAGATTACTTGGGATATTCCTAGTTGGAAGTTGCTGGATAATGCTTTCAAACCAGTGTTACTCATCGAAACGTTTGGATAAAAGCCTTGGAGGTATCTACTACGTTCGCCTTGGAGAACATGTTTGATTTGTAATGGATGATTTGTTATTGGTCAGAGATTTGCCATATCATGTGATTATTATTCTGGTAGACCTGTTTATGTATGCTATGCAGCCCTGATTTGTTTGTAATCTAATCATGACGTTTACAGTTTAAAATGCCTTATTTTGAGGTATCCAATCATTTCAAATCAGAGCCCTTTTAGAGGTGCACAGAGGTATGTTGCTTGGTTCAGTAAGGCATCTATAAGTCTGTGTGTAGTTGTGCTCCATTCCATTCAGAGCCCATAAAGAGGTCTGCTGTTCTGCAGCCATTTTGCACTGGCCCTCGCCCTGGGGGCTGCTGGGCAGCAACACTCTCTGTCCACGCTCCACAATGGGCTGGTGAATGTAAATCAATTCGTGGGCAGTATCAGTCGGTCACAGGGAGTCAGTCACAACATCTCAATCACAGCCATTCTCTCCATTCTCTGAATCCTCAGTCTCATGGGATAAGGACGGATTCAGTAAATGTACTGCACATGCTTTCATCATAGAGCAAGTTTGATCAGAAAGTGGTCAAGTTTGTTTGTTTTGTTTGTTTCAGATTAATATTTCATTTTAAGTGGCATATAACATTAGCCTTCCAACAATCTCCGCAGTGTTGTTATTCATGCCTTTGACTGATATCTGGCAACCAATTGATAAACAGTTTGGCTCTGACGAAAATGCTCTTGAGAATCTGATCTGTCATTGGATTGTTATCACAGTGCTGCCAAGAAACACCTATACAGCACTCTTAGCTTTAATTCTATCAAAGTTTGTGTGACTCGCAAAGCAATGCTATTTACTCCAATTGTTATTTTGACTTAGCTGAAACATAGGCTATAAGCCTACATCTTTAGAGAGTAGTTCTGGGTCAAGTACGAATGAGGTCTTTTTTTGGAAACATTGAGGTTTGGGTAAAAGGCAAATTTGTTCTATTGGCCATTTACATATCTAGCGTCAGATTTAAACTGGCAGTATTATATTTTGACTCATAAGATCAGATCCACAGTCTGAAATACTCAATGCATAAGCGATGATCAGACAAAAAGGCCTGGTGCAGAACCTCAAACACCCTGATCTAAATGGTTGACTATTCATAACTGTGGTTCTGCTTGTTGTCTTTGCCCAGAGCGGGCAACGGACGGAGGGCTGCAAAACGAGGACTGGACCCTCAATATGGAGATCTGTGACATCATTAATGAGACAGAGGAGGGGTGAGACACACACACACACACACACACACACACACACACACACACACACACACACACACACACACACACACACACACACACACACACACACACACACACACACACACACACACACACACACACACACAGCCACCCCTGATTACTTTGTTGTTGTGAGACGCATAAACTAATGAGATACAATTGGTTTAACCTAGTTTTCACTTCAAATCTGCTGCACTGCTACTTTCTACTTGATAACTGATCACACACATACACGTATACACACAAACAGAGTGCAAGCAACTGTATAGTCAGCATATAATTGACATGTGCTACTTGATGACACCCAAAGAGATCGTACTGTGTGTGCCATGTCTCTCTTACTCTCTTGCTCTCTCTCAGATTCCTCATGCCCACTAGCATACCCACTCCTTTCGGAACCTTGCATAGATTCTCGCTCTCTCTTACACTGTCTCACCCTCACTCACTAAAAAAAGTATGTCAGTATGATGGCATACATGTACTCATGCACATACACACACTTACATAAGCAGGAACACTCACAGATGCAAGCATGCAGACTTTCACATGCATGCGTCTCATCTGCAGTCCAGGCGTGTGGGCATAACGTGGGCTAACCTGAGCTCTTTATACATGATTAGCTTTGAACTTGCCTTGGGAATAACTGATGGAAGGAACCTCAGAAAGAGAGAGGAGAGAGATGGGGAGAGAGAGTGGCTAACAGATGGGCAGACCAACTGTGCTGCTGTGGCGCTGTCGTCCTCGTCCAGCGCCGCAAGATTTATGCCGTCGAGACAGACGGACAGCTGCTGCCGTGCCACTGAGTCATTCATTCCAACAAAGTTCTGAAGAAAAGTAGCTCCACCTTGCACGCTGAGCCAGGCTGTTTCCTAACTCCCTGTGCCCCCTTGTCCCCCCCCCCCGCCCCAGGCCTAAAGATGCCATGCGGGCCCTGAAGAAGAGGCTGAGTGGGAACAGGAACTTCCGAGAGGTGATGTTCGCACTCACGGTGAGATATGGAATCGATTGGTTACTGTGGTAATCTAATCACAGTGAATATTTCATTAAAGGCCTGCAAAGAGAGAGAAAAACTGCTTTATCGGCCATCCAGGAATGCTAACCACGGAAGATGCGTTGCCCCACCAAGTGTATTCATCTCCACTCATCTTCTCCATCCTGACATTCTTTTCTTTCTTGTTTTTCACCCTGAAGCTGTCAAAGCTGTGCTTTTGTTTTGCATTTCAAAACAAACCCGCACACAGTATTGTAAGATGCCGTAGAAGACTCACACCTGTCCATTGCCCTTGGATGTCTTCAAAAACAAGCATTCCTCTGGATCGTCACTTCCTCCCACCACTTCCATTCATCGCTGCTTCTCTCCCTCGCCATCCCCTCGCTAGGTGCTAGAGACGTGCGTGAAGAACTGCGGCCACAGGTTCCACGTGCACGTGGCCACCAGGGACTTCATCGACGGCGTGCTGGTCAAGATCATCTCCCCTAAGACCAATCCCCCAACCATCGTTCAAGAAAAAGTACTTGCTCTCATCCAGGTAGACCGACTGGCTAAGTTGGCTTGTATTTAGTCTAACAAATCGGACTCTTATCAGATTCATAGCTAACGTCTGATGGCAGATGGGATCAAATCTGAGTGAATGGGGCATCTCAATTTATTTCGCTTCATATTTATTTTGACCGATCATGTTGATAGAGGCGGGGAACTCTCAGTGTCATTGTTGAAGACAAACTATGCCAGCAGTAGTAAACTTTAAAAAAGTGTCTATAGTATAGTTAGTATCAGTTTCAGTATAGTATACTATAGGTTTCATATCCACACAGTGTAGACTGGTCATTGTAGAAATAGACGTACGCAATGACAAACAAGGCATAAATAAGACCCTTTCAGTTGTTCCGCTCCAGGCTCTCAACCGTCTCCCCCCAGAAGTTATTCTACTACTAAGTAGGACTGCTGGATTCCAGATTAGTATGAATAAGAAGGTCAAGTGATTTGATACTGGTTGCTATATTTTTAGGCGCATGTAATTAAATAGCAAGTAGAGGGCTGGACGGACATTGGGGTCCTCCTTTCATAATATATATTGTAAGATCTTTCAGGCCTCCATCCGTTAAATTATTTAATTCAAAAGGGTTGAGTGGTGTGGAGTAACTTCCCTCTGCCACTTCTAGTTCATCACCGACAGGATTACTTAATTTATTTGTTTGACGTCTGTGACAGACACTCCCAACATCGACTGGACGAAAATGTATTTGCATCTCAGTGTAACAGGGTGTTGTCCTGTAGCTCCAGTGTGAGCTTCTAGGCTAGATGACGTCGTATTGACTATGATATCACCCTCCAACATTGCTTATGCAATGTATTCAAAGCTTCTTAACAAAGTGATCAGTAATCCCAGGCCACTTCTCTGGTCGTCCCAAACTGTGTGTAGCTGATTCCTGCTTGGTATCTGTTTACCTGGCAGCCTAAGGCAACACATGCTGTCCAACTCTACCTACCTTCTTTTCCTACGGCTCTCCCTTAGTCTTGATGATGATGTTACCCTAGCCTACCCTAGCCACCATGCTTTTATTCTCTCTCGTACTGTCTCTCTCTCTCGCTCTCTCTATTATTTATGAGGCTCAGTTGGATGCTTTATTTGGTAGCATGGAGCCACATGGCACACATTTAATTTAATGAGCATCACATTTCATTTTCAGTTTGAACTTGGGACCTGCTGGATCTGTTTTGGTATGACATTGTTTTGTACAGACTGATGCTGACGAAGCCATGCTATGAGGTCGAATGAGGGTGAATGGAGGAATATTGGATACATTTTATTTTTGTACATCATATGAGTACAATATGACAATGTTGTGCTGAAAACAATAGACCTCCCTTTTTCTTATTTGAAGTTTAATGGTGTGTGTGTGTGTGTGTGTGTGTGTGTGTGTGTGTGTGTGTGTGTGTGTGTGTGTGTGTGTGTGTGTGTGTGTGTGTGTGTGTGTGTGTGTGTGTGTGTGTGTGTGTGACATTAAGGCGTGGGCAGACGCCTTCAGAAGCAGCCCCGACCTGACGGGTGTAGTCCACATCTACGAGGAGCTGAAGAGGAAAGGGGTTGAGTTCCCCATGGCCGACCTGGACGCCCTGTCCCCCATACACACGCCACAGAGGGTGAACACGCATGCACTCACTCACAGAGAACTGGCTCTCTAGTCATTTAGAGTAGCAGACCCTTTGGTGACTCGCATGAATTCAGAGGTATCGGGGGGGGGGGTATCTTGCTCAATGACGCCTACAGGTAGGCTGTCTACATTGGGGACCGTACTCTTTTATTTTTTGGGCTGGGAGTAGAACCTCCTAGCCTCCTACGCTCTCATGCCCCCTGACTTCATGGTTTTTCTCCACTTCCAGGGCATCCCTGAGGTGGACCCGGCGGTGCTGAAGTACAGAGCCCCCACCGTGACCCCCATCGCCCTCGCAATCCCCGCCACCGCCGCCCTTCCGAGACCCGTCCCTGTCCCCCCCACGGCCGACACCTCTCCGTCGCAGATCCCCCACGTCCCCGACGTCTCGGGCCCCATCACCGCCAACCCTGAGCAGGTGGGCCACACTGGGATCACAACGGAGTTCCAAACGCTTTGAACTTTGTTCCTGCTAGACAGGAAGAGTCTTGAAAGTGTAGTGGATGGTGTGTCGTATTCACACAGTGGTTAGTCACTATAACAGTCTGGTTGTAGCCAGTAATATGCATTAAGATCTTACGTACGTCGACGCTTGCGTATGATAACGGGTTGCCGTTTCAAACGATTGCACAAATGAGCACGTGTCTGCTTATTCAGAAACGGAATTCTCTTTGGAGCGCATGAAGCTGAGAGTGACCTTTGACCCCCTCTCTTCCCCTCCAGATCGCCCGGCTGCGCAGTGAGCTTGACGTTGTGAGAGGAAACACCAAAGTCATGTCTGAGATGTTGACGGAGATGGTTCCTGGGCAGGAAGACTCCTCCGATCTGGAGCTGCTGCAGGTTAATAACCAATAAACATCCACTAAAGGCCGGTTTAGAGTCCTCCGTAACGGGCTGTACGTAGACACCGAGAGCGCTCTCCGTAGCCGGAGACCCTGTCGGAGACCCTCTCAGTAGCTTACCTGCGCATCCAATATTTCGACTACCCGTCGACGCAACGGACACTGCAAGGGCTGTGATTGGTCCACTAACAAAACCATTTCCGGAATCACTTCTCCGGTTTGACTTTTAACACTTTACTTTGTACATTGTTTACTTTGCACATTAAGGACCAATAAAAGAACAGATAAGATTTGAAAAGCTAGAAAAGCTCAACGCTTATCCGACATCCCGACGGAGAACTGCGAATGCTCGAGGGGTCTCCGTAGTTACGGAGTCGGATTACGGATTACAGAGACGGAGTAATATACTTTTGCCTTTAGTAAGCACAACTTAATAAATTACAACTTAATAAATAATGAGGGCAGTGTTCACTCAGAAGATGGTGATTCAGATTCTAGGTGTCTGAGGGGTAGTGCACTGTTTTCTGTCTCCCTTAGAAAAAAGGTGGATGTTGAAAGTGTTATTTTATAGTTTGGTCCACTTTGATTTATTTGCTGCCACTAGGGGGAGTAGTGTCTCCAGTTATTGTAGGAGTACCTCACCCACAAGGTTTAGTGGAATTTCTACTACTGACTTTTAAGCAGTGGCACCAAAAATCTTGGCTCATAAGGTAATCCGCTCAAGCTAAATTCTTCATTTGCGTTTAAAGTAGTTTGTCAAGATGGGAAAGCGAAATACGTTCTAAACTATTCTTACACATTATTTAGCAGAACTGTAATGTTTAAACCCATAGTTCAATAGCTACTATCAATGTGTGAATTCAGAGAATTGGAAAGTATTGTATCAATGATGTAGATTCAGACCATCCCACCAATAGGATGAGTATTTCGGTCTTCCTTCAGCCATCATGTCCTTGAATGTGCTCTGCCTCCTCAGCCTATTCATTTAATGAGCTGCACAGAGTAGTGCGCCATGTTGACCGGCGGTCATTATATGACAGGAATAAAGTGTGTGTGTGTGTGTGTGTGTGTGTGTGTGTGTAGGAGCTGAACAGGACATGCAGGGCGATGCAGCAGCGGGTAGTGGAGCTGATCTCCAGGGTCTCCAACGAGGAGATGACCGAGGAACTGCTGCATGTCAACGATGACCTCAACAACATCTTCCTACGCTACGAGAGGTCTCAAACACACACACACACGCACACCTGCTGTGAATAGTTGAAACCATGTTCAAATAAAAATAATGTATAAGGGAAATAAAACTGCCTTCTGTCTTAAAAAAGATACGAAAAAAAAAAGATGGAACTGATAATTGTTGTGGCCAATTGTTTTGTTGTTTCACAGATATGAAAGGTACCGGTTGGGTAGAACTGGACAGAACAATGGAGTGAGTACAAAAAACACCACAAAAATGATACTTTATTGATTGAGTGAAAAAAAAACATTGAATGTTGGTCATATTCCATGGTCTATTGAATTAATGCAGCCATATTAAAAAATGCCGCTTTCATGCAAATCATAACTCCCATATTTGTTTAACTGGAATATTTGTTTGAATATTGGCTTAACGCACAGTAAAATGTTGAGCTGTTGAAATTTTGAACACATCGAATGCAACAAGGCACCCCGATGTTACCTTGCAAAACATGGCTTTCATGCACAGCTTCACGCTTAAGCGTATTAACCCAGGAGAAGATCATTCACCTGCTTTGTACAGAAAAATTCTGCCAGTTGCACTAGCAACGTGTGTGTGTGTGTGTGTGTGTGTGTGTGTGTGTGTGTGTGTGTGTGTGTGTGTGTGTGTGTGTGTGTGTGTGTGTGTGTGTGTGTGTGTGTGTGTGTGTGTGTGTGTGTGTGTGCGTGTGTGCACGAACCCCCTTGTCTGCGGTCCCCTGCAGGCATCGTTGTGCCCCCACTGGCTCATACATTGAGAGTAGTGACTATACAAAATGTAGATGTATTCTTTAAGTTTCTTAAGATGAACATCAATGGATTTTGATTTCTGTTCACACATAAGAGAAGGAGAGAGACTTCAAAATCAAGAGCACACACCAACCCTTACATAGCAATCTGTGTGGCCAGTGTCACACACAAATAATACAAGCTAGAATCAAATCACAATTAATAATATAATATTTCTAATAATATTTTAAAAAAAATTGACCATGAGAACCCCATTTTGGTTTGTGTTTGTATCTTTTTATGATTGTGCCTGCAATAGGACATATAAGTCCCAAACATTGGTCGCTTCATGATCAGGCTCCATTAAATCAAAGAACTCTTTGTCAAGAAGTGACTAAGTTCTCATCCTCTCTCCCAGATGTTGGGTGAGGCCCCAGAGGACAACCTGATAGACCTGGGCCCCGGCTCCCCCGCAGTGGTCACCCCTAGGGCCACTGCCGGCCCCTCTCCCGCCTCCACCCTCATGGGGGCTGCCGCCTCCCCTCCCCACCACCCCCCCACCACCTCCACCACCTCCACCCTATCTTCAGCCCAGGGCGGACTCGGTAAGTTTGGAATTACAGAAGCGCACAATGCAAAGGTTAGCATTAGGTATCAGTATTTGTTATCTATTGTTGTTGTGGCTGTGCGAGAAGTAAATGTGATCGGCCCAGTAAACCACAGCATTGAGACACACACACACACACACACACACACACACACACACACACACACACACACACACACACACACACACACACACACACACACACACACACACACACACGCGCACACGCACACACGTCTTACCCAGAGTTTCTAACTCACGCCGGGTCTCTGCAGACCCGACGTTGGCGTTGAAAGACAAACTTTCCCATTACGTACCTCATTCCCCCGGAAACGCTGCCTCAATTACCCCGTTGCCTTATCTATGAAAAACTACCTCTCTACACCCGGAGCGTGCTGCTGCTTTTGGGGTTAATGTAGAAAAATGGATGCCACGTTGAAATGGACACAGCTGGACATGACTACGCTGACAGACAATCCATTGACCATGAAAGCACGTGTTGTAGACATAAGGTGTCCATATGGACCGCCCCTACACAAACACACAGTCAGAGTTCTGAGTCAGCTCATCTGCCTCCTTCCTTCCTCCTCTAGATGTTGGTACGGACAGCGTTGGCAGCGCCCTGTCCGCCATCTCCTGCCGGAACCCCGATGACTTCGACATGTTCGCCCAGACCCGAGGTAGCTCGCTGGCCGACCAGCGCAAGAAGTAAGCAGTGTATTGGGAAAAACAAACACCTGTGTTTTCTGGAAAAAGATGCACCCATTCACCAGGACTCATGAGTTAAACGCACCGTTCACACATCCCTTAGGCTTTTGGGGATAATGCAAAGCCGCACAGCACATACTACTGTTGGTAAAGTGATTGACTCAAGATGCCAGACCCATACCTGCTTTTTTTATGTGGATAATATTTAATAATAGAATACCCTTCCCTTAATCCCCTTACTTGTACCACAACCTCTGGGGCTTGTCTAGTTTGCAACAGTCTTTATATTGAAGTTCTGCTGTATCTTAATCGGACCAGGAGTGGAACCGAAAGCAACTGAACTCCATACAGCACTTATTCAGGCTAGTGTAGTTTTGCTTTTTGAAACGCTCAAATTCCACATGTTTTAACCAATCGAAGCGTTTATGATGTGAGCATCGCGATAGACCTTATTTGTATTTGTCCGTTGCTTGGGGAGAACCCTGTAATCACATTGAATAACTGCCCTGACCAATGTGCCCTGCTGTGTAATTTTAGTGTAAAGTACGAAGACCCTCAAGCCCTGGGGGGCCTGGCCTTGGCTCTGGACGTCAGACAGCAGAACACCGGAGGAGCGGTGAGTCTGAGTCTCTATGGGGTTGGGTGATTCTAGATATATGCCTCTTCTGTGTAGTGTTCTCCAGGTACATCCCATGACTTCCCCATGCACAGTTCCAGTGATCATCATCCACGTGAAGGTCCAACCTGTGCTGCTGGGGGCGTGACCTCACTAAACCACTGGCTCTGGAGTTTTGTTTAGGTGTTTTAATCGGGATTGATCCTGTGGCGCCGTGGCAACTCGGGATATAGATATATATATACACAACTTTGCTTTTTTTAGTATATAAAGTAAAGTAAGTTCTTAGCAGATTCGTTCCGTAACAATGGCGCTTTCACACTTATCTGGGTCCTGTGAATTGTTTCTGTCACCTGACCTTCTTAATCCAATTTTTTTTGACACATGCAGCGAACTGAAATGTTTGCGCTGGGAACAAAAGCATAAACACATGCATGCTGGTTTCATCAGTGTGTTCCCCGACACAAGCCCCAGGCTGTTGGCACAACTATTACAATGTACGCAATATATATTTGTTTTGTTTTATTAACTACACATACAAACATACTTGCATGTATGTATATCTTTCATCTATCTATCTCGGAAAAGGTTTGAAAGAATGTTTCAATTATTCTTTCTTCTTATCATTTTTTTCTTGACCTCACTCAGTCCCGGTCTCCTGACTCCTCAACTTCTCTGAATGACATTCTTCTTTTGCACATCAGGCCTCTCCTCCGCCTCACTCACCGGTCTTCTGGTTCTTATACTATGCTGTTGTTTTGTTGTTGATTCAGCTGAGGTTAAAAGGGGATGAAAATCCAGCAGAGCAGGAGCTGCCCATAGACAGCTGGCTTATTACCCAAGGAATGGTGAGGACCCCATCCCGTTAGTGTGACCTCCTCCATCCAATCCCATCCCCAGCTACTGCCCCTCCCCCTCCCCCCCTTGTAATGCCAACTATTGCTACCACATCTTCACTCACATCCCCTGTTAATACTCATCCAGCGCTCCTACCATCTCCAGTTCCTACCCCTAATAGGCCAAGTTCTGCCAACAGTAGAATGGTCAGACCTCTCAAGGTGAATCCATACTCTTATTTATAGATGTGCAATTTGGTGGATGCTTGTTTTATCCAAAGCATCTTACCGTGAGTGCATACAGTCTTAGCATGGGAGGGCCACAGCGGGAACAACCTTGGCATTTTGAATGCCTAGCTCTACCTCTTGAGCTATGTGGATCACTTAAGCATGCACACACACCTTGTACACTTTGTACTTTGGCTTAGGTCCATTCTAAAATGCCTACTTAGTACAGTCCAAGAGCTGAAGCCTTTTCAAATTTCACCTGGGTGGGTTGATAGAGGCTCATTGGGAT
The DNA here is from genome assembly GCF_902167405.1 of Gadus morhua. Classification (NCBI taxonomy): domain Eukaryota; kingdom Metazoa; phylum Chordata; class Actinopteri; order Gadiformes; family Gadidae; genus Gadus; species Gadus morhua. The sequence continues at coordinate 15,440,319 of NC_044049.1, read as the reverse complement.
CTGAATGCAATCTACAAATAAACATTCTTAAAGCTGTCAAATGTATGCCTAATAATCTGAATGTGATTGTAAGGTCGAAAATGCTAACTAGCTAGAGACTTGCATCCAGAAATGTTGTTTCTAGGAGGAGGGAGGGTTAGCAATTTTGGTAATCAAATGAAAATATCATGTTGTGATTGTGTTATGAGAAGGTACCATGACTCTAGAAACACCTTGCATAGCCGACAGCAAAATTTATGTTCATGTGCCTCTATTTTCTGGGCGCATAAAACATGGTGCCTATGGGCTTCACTTCCCCAGTGGTGGGTGTAAGGCGATCCCGACTGTCTTATCTACTGTTGGTTCTTCTTCATTTTACTTTGGTTTTCACTCTCACCCCCTGCACTTTATGGATTGAATTTTTCCCCAGAAGTAATTTTTTGGGGTTTCGATCACATGCCGCCCTTTATCATATCTTAGACTAAAACGTTGTAGAAAGGTATAACACTTGTTCGACACTTAAGTCCCAAACCAATAGTCGATGGGCCCAGGGTTTCCCCGTTTATGCCCATACGTGCTGGTTTGCGGCTTTTCTGGGGCAGTTTGTATTTCTGGCGATACATTTTCTATCAAATACATTATCTAAATTGCACAGCTTCCTAGAGAGTATTCTCCTAATTTACTCACCACTAGCTAGCTCGGAAGTCCCCTTCTAAAAAGTTAATTAATAATCTAATAATAGTGAAATAACCAAGACATTTTAACTGTAGCAAACATTAACACAAGTGTCATATGTATGTAATATTTCAATAGAGGTTCTCTTGACTAATGGTGCGTTTTAGTATTCTCTGCAAACCGACTCGGACCTCGGATGTGACGTCACGCCCACACTTCAAGCGTTTTATAATGATTCGCTCGGTCGTTGGAGAAAAACATGGGAGCCACCCGGAAAGCTGTTGTCGTGGTAGCATTGGCAGAGTACCAGGCAAAATAAGTAGGCTATAGGCCATAGGCAGAGATAGGGACGCAGTAAGGTATTGCAGTAATATGAGTGATTGAAATTGCCATTTAAACCACCAAAGCGGTCCAAACACAATGAAAACAAACAGTTCATACTTCAAGTCATACTGGGCGCAGCCATCTTGAATTCTGGCTCGGCCTCCTCTGAGTTCATCCGAGCAAGCAAGTTCGCCGTCGGAGGAAAAGGGGCGTGTTCATGCTTGTCGCTAGGCAACGTCCTCGGACTCCGAGACGGATTGGATAATAAAACGCACCATTATATATTTATTGTGGCCCACTTATCTATGTTATCACAATGCATTTTATGAGTGACCCTTATTCTGACTGATGATGTTAGTGTATGGCTTTGATCTCAAGGGGAAACCCCAAACACGTATTGTGTATCAGGGGTCCTCAGAAGGAGGGTTCTACTAAACATTAGATATCAAATCAAACATGGACTCTGGACTGCGTCACATTTTTAAGAATGGCATGTCTAATTTTTCCACGGAAAGGTAATAAAAACTGCATCATTTTGCTTTTCATGATCTTGTAACGGAATGGTCTTATTTATACAGGATATGTCCTAACATCTTTCCACATAAGTTAGCTCTTCTCCCATCCTGTGTGTGTGTGTGTGTGTGTGTGTGTGTGTGTGTGTGTGTGTGTGTGTGTGTGTGTGTGTGTGTGTGTGTGTGTGTGTGTGTGTGTGTGTGTGTGTGTGTGTGTGTGTGTGTGTGTGTGCACTACATGGCATACATCATCACAGGCTCTAGCGTGTGTGCAGTGCAGGCTCCATTGCAGTAAAATGTCCAGGGCCCTCGTGTTCCTACCTTTTCCCCCTTTTAATCCCTTAATGGCGAAACAACGGGTTCCTAATTAACTAATCATATGAGATAATTAGCGCTGCCATGTCATTTAGGTCCACAGCTGGTAACCCTTTCTAGTGCAATTCATTCGAATAACCCAGTGAACTCAATGGAGTTTAATAGAGAAAGGAGGACTCTAAACTTGTGTTTTTAAAAAAAAAGAATTGCTCTACGAAATGTGTTTCCTTTTTTTGTGGCATCTTTCTCTTCGGCGATTACTGTTCATTTCATAAAAACATGATTTGTGTTTGTTTTATTTGTTGTTTTGTGCTATTGGGGCCGTCATTCCGTTGTTGTGTTTTGTCTGGCCATTTGGTTGGGTCCTTGGCCCTTCTTCATAGATCCCTGTATCGCAGTCCTCTGTCATGGATGACATAGAGGAATGGCTCTGTGCGGATGTGGTGAGATTTTTACATTGATTTCTATATTTTTCCCGCCACCATTTTCCCTCTCCACATGCGTGTATGTCTATATCATTTTTTCTTGTTTGGTTTTTCTTGGGGGTTTGATTGAGTTACGTTTGTGTTTGTTTTTCAAACGCATGCAACTAGGTTTTGGGTGTTTGTTATTTTTTCACCTCAACTTTCTCATCTCTTATTTGCGTGTGTGTTCCCCTAAACTTCTGTAATTTAGCCAGTAACTTGACATGATATGTGTGGGGTCTATGTCGTGTATCAGATGTATGCCTAATAACATGTCACTTCAAATATTGATTTGCTTCGAAGCTTTGTAAAACTAATATTGTAAATGTGGTTTGAGGTGTTATTTGCTCTAAAGATCCACTGTTTTTATGAGAACTCCTCCTGGATTCTGTGTGAATGATGATGTAAAAAGGCACGTTTTGAGGCTGAGACCTTTCCCTGTGTGAAACCCACTAATGTGTTATGATTAGGGCTGTAACGATGCGCGTATCGAAACCGAAATCGCGACACTCAGAGACACGAACCTGTCTCGTGGTGTGAGAAGGCAGAAGCGCGATACGCCCTTTCTAACTCTCCGGTCAAATTGTCCGATGGAAATTTGCTAATAATTTGTCTAAATAATAGTCTGCCGACACCGCCCCCTCTTATCGATGCCGTTAATTAAACGCTAATAGGATATTTGACTAAACCAACCAAACTAGTTGAGGGTTTTTGCCTACCTGCAAGCATCCTCCAACTGCAATCTTTGGTTATTTATTAATTAATTTAGCTATACTTTAATAGTATTCTTTCTGTTCAAATCTGTTCAGTGTTCCAAATTATTTGTTATTAAATGTTACATTAAGTTAATTGTTATATCGTTGTTTAAATAAAATGCTTTTTAAATTTAAAAAAATCGTGGGATGTATCGAACCGTGGGTCAAAAATCGTGATACGAACCGAATCGTGAGTTTGTGTATCATTACAGCCCTAGTTATGATCCTACCAAAGTATTGATTACACAGTGGTGTGGATGTTCCTACAACAATTAGTTATAATGGGTTTTGATTAGTAGCTGTTTGCTTTGGCTTCTTTGGACTTATGCCTCTTTTCTTCTTTGAACTAGAAAGGAGATGGCGCAGAGGAAGGAGTCACCAGTGAAGGTATTAACTTTGTTGTCGCATCACCTAGAGCTTTATTATTTATAAAGAAATAAATAATTAAAGGAATAAGTCGCACTAAAAGTAAATCAACTATGAGCTTAAAAATGTGTCAAAAAATAACTTTTGCGTAGGTTGGGCAGCCTCTGTGTACTTCCCCAGATAAAGCAGCAAAGTGTAGCACTAGTAATATCGAAATGTTATAGAATATTCAGAATAATTCAAGAGTAAATAGATGTTTATATATTATATTAACGTGAATTATTCCTTTAATCCTAGCGATGGATCACTGATGGCATTTTATTATTTATTTTGTCTCCGCCAGAGTTTGATAAGTTCCTAGAGGATCGAGCCAAGGTGGGAGATTCTGGACCCTCTCCCCCACTAAGAGGCAGACCAGGCCCCCCCGTCGGGGCTACTAGCGGCTCCCACAAGAAGGCAGAGCGGACGGAGGACGCCCTCTTTGCCCTGTAGACTCTCACCTGCCCGTTTTTCTCCTCCTAGTCTGGAAGCACCGCAAGCAATGTCCTTTCCAAGAACCCCAACGTCCATTTAATTTGCTGCCCCTGGGTGACGTTGCAACAGATGTATTGTCTGTAGCCTTGTCATCTGATTACCAGTGTTGTAATTCAGAGACAAACATGCTTGCCATGTCTTGTATTACTGTATTTTTTTGTTTGATGTGTTTGTGTGTCTGTGTGGCTTCTCTTAGTAGCCCTTCTTAGTCCTCTGTAATGTACCACCAAAGACGAGTATTCTAGCTAGCCTGTTAGCTTTGTTTCAGAAGAACACATGCTATGGCACTGTCTCTTTTATATTGATAGCCTAGTAGCAAGGATAAATGAGAACTCTTTCTGCATGGCCGGCTTTCAAGCCAAATGATTTGATCCAGAAAGCTAGAATGATGGCCTATGGTTTCTAAGAATTTAAATAATTGAATAATACATTTTTCTTTCGTTTTTTGCTGTGTAGAACAATATAATAACACTGAGTGGTTGTTCATCATTGAAAATTATTTGTTTCCATGGTCAGTTCCTGTTGTGCTGAGAAAAGCTAATTTTTCTGCCTAGGCTAATATCGCTTACATGAAAAAAAAACGCTAGCTAAATCAAAGATAATATCGAAAGCATTTGTGTGCGTGAGAACGTCGGTTGCCTTTCCTTTGAGTCCAAGAGACAACAAAACTAAATGGCCACAAGGCACCTGTTCATCTTATGTTGTTAATTGTTGCTTATGGGAAGGAAAGGGACAAGTTTAGTTAAGATTCCTTGTAAGGGTTATTACAATGACTAAAAAAGAACATCACCATCAAGCTGGTGTGAAAAAGCCATTCCGACAAACATTGTTGCTTAATGGACAAATAATATAATTTAGCACTTATAATTTTGACACTAGCGCAACCACTTTCCTTCCTAATACACTATTTTGTGCACTTTACAGCTATTTGTGTTTACAAGATGGTTACTATTTTTCTAGTGGGTGGTAAATAGTCCTAATTTACATAAATTTGCACATTTTTGTTTGACTGCATTCATGTTAAACTATACCAAACGCAGGTGTATAGCTAGATGGAAACAACTTTTACAAATTTACCATAACACCTTTTTAGCAATTCATTAAAATCCAAAAAAAAAAAATAGTGGCGAAGATATTGAGTTCGAAAGGGGGTTTAGATTGTAGGATTGGTTTCTGTATATATATATATATATTGCCAGAGTGATATTTTATGCATTTACCTCATTGACTTCTTTAACTGGTTATATAAGGAAAGTAATATTTATGCTATTTCATCCATTTGATTTTTGATTTTACATTATTTTCATAATGTATGTGAAAATAACCTCTTCATTTTATCTCAACTAATTATTTAGGTCGTTAAGACTGCATCCACTGTAAGTGAGGCTCCTTGAAAGTCTATACGCGACCAAACCAACATTTGTATTTCCTGTAGCATTCAGACTGAACGGCTGGCTTGTTCAATCCATTATGAATCTGCATTAACTCGCCGCATTATTTTTCTATTGATTCATGAGTCACATGTTGTAACAGATTGTAGAAATGTTGGCTTTCAATCAAGTTTTGTATGCAAATTAGACCTTTGGTAATTATTGTTTTATTCCATCACTGATTCAACTATTTTGTCTCACATTAATAATATTGTATTAAAAAGTGTCAGACTATATTTTACAGCCTTAAGCATTATAGTTATTATGATTGAATCATGACATTAAAAATTGTTTTGTTTGTTTTGCATTAATATAATAGAGCTTGAGTCAAAATGTCAACACATTTTGCAAAAACGTTCTCTCCTCTTCATGACACTATGACACTATCTTCAAGGATATTATTTTAAATCCATGTCTGATAAGATTAAACGTGTACCTTTGTTCTGACAACTTTCATATTCATATTTCCCTTTTAATGGTTTAAGTTGTAATATGTTTTTCAAAATTGGATTGGAAATTGGCGAAAAATGTCAAATTCAAACTCAATTGTGACAAGTTTTCTGGTGTACTCTGTCTTTGGAGTGTTCCAATGACTGTTGAGCTTTGCTGTCTGCTGCCATCATATATGGTTCAGATTTTAATTTTTTTTTTACCCAATGCACGCGCTCGTATGTTACCTGCCCAATAAAAACACTAGCAACATGTGACCTCAAACTTCATTGCTTATTGGTCATTATTTTACAGTCATGGGGAGCCCCCCCCCCCCACCCACATCCCACCTCACATTGTATGATGTCTAATGAGAATGCGAGTATTCCAATTTTACTTCATCAACCATCTATCACGCAGTTTGTTAAAGAAGTAACTTTATTGTGTTTTATGTTCCGAAAAAAGTAACGTTAGGTCTACAAAAAAAAGACGCCTTTCTTTCAGGCATTTGTTGTATCTATCCAGGTCCAGGTCTAAATTCCGAAAGACTGTAGGCATATTTACGAGGCCGTTTGTGTGTTATGTCAATATAATTAATATGATGCAATATTACAAAACAAATATTGAATTAGCTTTTTTTAAAAACAGTTGAAAAAAATATATTGATGCAATAGGCCTACATGATAGTGTTTGTAGCGAACGGTCTAGTTCATAGGATTTTATTGAAATGGTCTGCCATCTTTTATGGACTTTACCTTTGACCTTCTTCATCTTTCAAACATACCTATTTCTTTGACCACCACTGAATTTTGTTTGGCGCTTGTGGACTGGGCGAAATACATGATGTAATGGCTGAAGCGAGAGGAGTGACGTCTGATCACCCCACTCGGTTTCAGTGCTGGCGATTGGTTGATTTCTCTGGTTCTACAGGAGGAGCTAAAACGTAGAGTCAAGCAAACTTAACTGACAAATAACCCACCCCTATCTGTTTTTGATTGGCTGTTTGAGTCTAATCCGACGCAAACAAGATGCCTGTAAAAGTATAATAATAATTCGATAATTTACAGCGCTTTTCTATCTGTTTCGAAAATCGCTGTCTAAGTAAAGATTATTATTATTATTATTATTATTGAATTGTAACTTAATATTGGATAATTATTGAGATTTGGTACATTCTGTAATGCATTTTTACAAATGGGTTTGCAACATAAATGATCTATCAGAATATATATACATATATATATCGAGATTTCTAGTTATTATTAATAAATACTATATTATGTTTACCTTGGGAAACTGCATTGATACAAAATTCCCAAGGTTTACCAACGTCAAAAAAAAAAAAAGGCAGAGGGGAGTGATTGGCCAGAGGGACTGCCACTCAATGTGTGTCAGGTGGCTAGCCTCATACGCACGATAGTTTCTCAATAACCACACAGTTAAGTTGGGCTTGTCTAGTTCCGATTCATGGTGGACATGAGTTACTATAAAGATCAATAAAAAAGTTGGAGTTTCCTTTTCGCCTGTTTAAGTCCACTTTGTTCGTGGCACTCTTGCAAATGCAGCGACTGTTGGAGTTTGAAATGCTGTGGTTTGTGTTTATCTAGCTAGTGTTTATTTCACGTGTACTTGGAATACATCGAGGTTTTAAAAATGAATAGCTTGGCTTTTGAAGATCCTTCACTGGATAACTTGGATGCAACGCTGTCGCTAAACGACCCAAGCGACATCGACACAGCCCTTCTAAATGACATCGATGGTAAGAATATGTCACTTACGGCTGGCTATATTGTGTACACCACTAGCTCTTATTGTCTTGCTCTTCGTATCCCGAAGTGTACGATTTCGATTGTTTACAGTCAAAAAAAAGAATTAACAGTTCAGATTTTAGACTGTTGCTTTCTTTTCATGGGGTAACTTTTTTAAGCTGTCTGTGCTCATCCCAATTTTGAGCTAAGGCTAGCTATTTACCGCCAACACTTTGAGTCATCTGCTGTTAAAATACGTAATACATTAGTACTATCGCTTGTTGCTTGTCTGTCGCTTTGGTAACGTTAGCATTATAGGGTATTCTCATGCCCCTGGTATGGCTGTTAGCCAATGCTAGCGAGCAAGGGGCTATATGATTGTGTCTGCATTGTGAACCCGCCCCCAAGTATCGCCAGAGAAAGGTTACCCTGGTTCATCCCCCCTTATCCGGTTCACACCACCCCAGTTGACCGACATAACCAGTGCTTTACACATAGGGGCTTTATGAATGGGATTAGTAATCAAAATCCCTGGAATTGTTGCATATAATTTAATCAAATTTCAAAACTTTTAGTTGCTTTTTAATAGTTAAAGGCTATTATTAACCACGGTATTTTAATAGTATGCATGCAGCTCTTAGTGTGATTGATTCTAAAGTGTAAAATTTTCACTGTTGAGTGCATACCTGCACGCACGAATACAAACGCATGCACCCCATCTTGCTTGCAGCACCTGTCAGACTTTCTTCTCCCGAAATGTGACCGAGAGTAACCCACGTCTACGTGCTCGATAGTAACCCCCAACAGACAAGCGCTCGCTCTTTTCCCTGTCTTGGGGGCTGGCCCGCATAGTGAGTCTCCAAGGCGTGCTGTGATTGGCTAGACGCGATCACCTCATGCAAAACATTGGGTTTCCAAATCCAGGCTGCCGTGTTTCTCTATGCACGACGCCGTTCTTATTATACATCTGTGTGCGAGGCTCTCTTTAAATGCCATCTATCTCTTATAGCTACAGAGGGATACAGTTCTTATTTTGGTTGTAATTGAGTCAAAAACTACAGAATTAAAGATGCTGTGTGTAGACTAGTGGTCTGATCATTTCTAATGGCCAAACCTTTTAAAGTGAGGTCCGAGCTATTTCATGTTTTCTAGATCTGTTTCATTTTAAATGTCACAATACAGGCCTTTGCAACACCTTGGCGTATACACACACTTTTACCATGAATATAATACGTAGTAATTATCCAGTTGTACTACATTCAGAGATGGGTGATTTATTTCACAATAATCATCATAATAATCATAATAATCAATGTTACAATAAAATGCGTTCAAATTTAAGCTGCATCATCCAACGTAACTTATTTTATATTTCTTTGTTTATTTTATTGTATTTCATACTGACACTGAGAGAGCCCCTCTCCCCCTTTTAATATCCATTTTACAAAGAATATCAATAAACATGCATCCACTATTACTCTACACAGTTCAACTTCAACTTTTCAATGATAGTAATGGCCTGTTAATCAATCATCGTCTCAGCAAGTTGCCATATGAATCTCCAGCTTGTGATAAAGTTATGGAGGATTATGGACATTGTCATATGGTCTCTGAGGTGTGTGCCCCATCTGTTTCTTGTTAAAAATGTTGACATTTGCAAATAAATAGAATAGGTAGTTTGATGGTGTCTCTAATAATGCGATAATGTGCTGTACATTTCCTTAGAGGCTGAATAAAAGGCATGTTGTGTTGTATCTCTTCCCTTAGACATGCTGCAGCTTATCAACAACCAGGACATGGAGTTCCCTGGGTTGTTCGACACCCCTCCCTACTCTGGTCCTCCCGGCATACAGGACCTCCCTCTCCTCACCCCGTCAGTGGCTCTAGCACCACCGCCTCCGACCACTTCCACCGCCAGCCTCCAGCTCTCCTCCTCTCTCACCTCCTCCTCCTCATCGTCTTCGTCGTCCTCCATCCTGAGCAGCAGCCCACACCTGGACGCCCTGCTAGGGCCTCCCATCACCCGTAGCACCTCCAGTCCCGACAAGGCCTTCCAGCCACACACCTTCCAGCAGTCTCCGCTAGCCCAGGTGACCAGCTCCGGCCACAGGCAGCAGCAGCAGCAGCAGCAGCAGCCGCCGCCGCCCACCTCCCCGCAGCAGGCTCAGGGGCCCATGCAGCCCAAAGTGGAGCAGCCCCAACCCGCTTTAAGTCCTGTGGCGTTGTCGCTTTCTTCGCCGATTGGCACTCTGAAACAGAGCCCATCATTGAGCTTGACGCCCCAAGCCCTGTTTAATTTGCCAACATCCCTGCAGAAGCAGTCCCCGTCCCAGGTGCAGCCTCTAATACAGGCCCAGGCTCTGTCCCCTCAGGCCCGAATCTCCTACAGCAACCAGAACGGCTATATAAGTAAGGCATTTTTTTCCCACATGTCAAATAAAATGTTCTTCCTTTTGGTATCTGGGTTATTCAATGTGGAGCTACATTCCTTTCTTATTATTTTTTAATCCTAATAAAATGGATCCCTTTGCATGTTTCATTATAATCTATTTGGAATGGGAACTTTTTTTTAATGTTTAGCTTAAACACAAGTGAGAGATGCAACTGGAACCATAATGTGTTGGGGAGAATTTTCGTGAACTTGGATAATACCAGAATACAGGGATTAGGGTAAAACAAAAAAGTGTGTTGGTGCAACAGACACAGCAGCTGTTCCTATTAGAATGCTTCAAAGCCATAATATTGGACCTGCAACAACACACCGTCGGTTTTCTATAAAACCCAAGCATGTTCTCAAACCTTTTTTTTTTTAACTAGAAGATACAATTCTTCCATATTTTCTGGTAGTCTAACTATAAATAGTTGGATACACCAGTTTATTTAAAGGAAGTTTCCTATTCCAATATCAGGCATTCAGTAATTGCTAAAAGGTGCATATTCAGGAATACATGAGGCAAAACATGACGCTTTATTAGTTCTGCTCGATTATGGGAAAAATCATAATCACGATTATTTTGGTCTATTGAAATCAAGATTATTGAAACGATTATTTTTGAGTTTGTATTTTTTCAGCATGTCTCCCAAAAAAACGTTGTAACTGAGAACTTTGAAATTTCACCTTGAAAAATACACAAAATGGTCAAAAAGAAAATGTTCCAATCTAAAACGATTTACAGATATATCCTGCTGTTCTGCCCTTTCTATAAAACATTTATAAAAAATAAATAATATTCTAAAACTCGATTATGTAAATTTTGTGATAGTTTGACGCTAAAATCGAAATCACGATCAAAATTTTGATTAATCGCCCAGCCCTACGCTCTATACAAAGAATTTGGAGGATAGAATCAGCATAGGATAGGCTGACATGGATTTAAAGAAACCAACCATTAACCTCAAACACCATCTAAATCAACACAATTAGGACCTCTTCTAAAGGCCTGGCTTGGTTCTAATCTGGTCTAGACTCTTTATCACAGATAGCCAGATACGGCCTTAAGGTCACAGAGATGTCCTAGTGTGTGATGGACCCACATGCCTAAAAATAGTTTTTAAACGCACTTATTAGTGACCATAAATACGTTGACCTTACTACTCTGGTGGAATGCTAGAACTTGCGTTGAGTCTCACTTGAGGTCAACCACATGAGTTTTGTAGGTTAGGGTTACACATTAACCTGCCTGGCTGATAAGAGATGAATAGCTGACCAAGTAAACACTGTTGTCCGTATATGACCCATGCTATTACCATTATTACCATGCTGTCGGAATTTATGGCATTCAGACTATTGGAATGGTCCAGCTACTTAAAGAGGACTACTAATAAAATTTGATTGTCATCCAAATATAGTAATGTGCTTTTAAAAGGCCCCTTGTATGAAGTCCCTCTTCCTTTTGGTATAATTATGGGCAAAATGGCTAGAGCGCAGGTTAATTCCATATAATGAATTGCAACAGATAATTATATTTCTTACCTTCATAAATGCTGCTTATTGTTATGGCTTGTTCCTAATGCATTTTCTTATTGCACGGTATTGTTCTTATTCATAGCGGTGACTCAGGCAGGGGTCAGCCAGTCGGTGCAGACCCTGTCATCCTCAAATGCTATGGTCCAACCGATGACCATCCAAACTTCCATCCACGGGCTGACCACAACCTCCTCTCTCTTGAGCACTTCGGGGAGCACCACGGTCCAGGCCATCGCACCCCATGTACAGCAGGTTCCTGTGAGTGTGAGTCTTTGTGTTTGTGTGTGTGTCTTTTTATTGAATACTATTGCACCATAAATGTCACTAGGGATTGATACTGCCAACAATATACATAATATTTCTGTATTTTTACATGATTGTTGAGTACATTTGTCGAATGTTTTGCCCAAATACAACATTATGTTACAGCCAAGGCTGCAAAAAATAAAGACGTAGCCTTAGATTAAAATAGCTTAAATAAAATACAAGCATCTGCTCGAGGACTACATGGTGAATGAATGTGCGTGTTCCGGACCCCAGGTGCTGCTGCAGCCCCAGTTCATTAAGGCAGAGTCTCTGCTGCTGACCACACTGAAGCATGACCCCTGCATCGTCACCACCGTGTCCTCGCCCACCTCCCTGGGCACCACCTCCGCCACCGTGCAGAGCACCTCGCTCCAGGTGAGGCCAGCACATCACACCGCACCGTAGCGTGCTGCCCTGCTCGTCTAGTCGAGTCACTGTGTTCCATTCAACCAAGCAGAAGCTTTGATCAATAACTAAATGAGATACATGGGATCGGGCTTGGTTCCTGTTCCATCAGCAATAGGAGTATATTAATATTTATAATCACAGAGACATGCAATGGGAACAATTTAGCCTGCATATATTACGGTGCCTTTGGTCTAAAATGTTGTGTTTTTTCCCAATGTTATACGCATTGAATCCTACACTTACATTACATTAGAAGCAGCCCGCAACAGCAGTCCTTCCTGTTGCATTGATAATATAACATCTTTATTTTTTAATGATCATATGAGACGGAGAGGCTGACCTGACACTTCTTTCCCCCGGCAGGCCCTGATGAGCGGGGGCACCATTCTGACTACGATGCCCATCATGATGGATGGCGAGAAGCTGCCCATCAACCGCATCACCATCAACAGCAAGCCCATGGGCCTGCCGCACAAGGGGGAGAAGCGCACGGCACACAACGCCATCGAGAAGCGCTACCGCTCCTCCATCAATGACAAGATCCTAGAGCTGAAGGACCTGGTGGCCGGAACTGAGGCCAAGGTACGGTTCACTGGAGTTGGTTTCAAACTGCACTTTTGTTAACATGCATCTGTAAACAAAAAAAAAAGGGTTTGGGTTTTTTCTCGGTCTAACGAGATGAAAGACGCTTTTATGTGTGAGTCATGAGCACCCGAGGGCCTAAGATCTAACAATTAAGTTGTTTGACTCGACTCGATCAGACAGACATCGGATGTTTCTGCTGTTGTACACCGTGGGGAACCACTTTGACAGTTTGAACTCTATCTGACTGATTTGTGTACTTTTTACCCGTTCCAATGCAGCTCAACAAGTCTGCTGTACTCAAAAAGGCGATAGAATATATTCGCTACATACAGCAAACTAACCAGAAGCTCAAACAGGAGAACATTTCTCTCAAAATGGCCGCCCAGAAAAACAGTAAGTCTAAACATTTCTTCCTTGTCATTTCATCACCTTTTTTGTGATGGCTGCAAATGATCATTAATGATCAATCTTCTTTTACGAATCATTCAACTGTTATTAATCATACTTTTTATTTTTCAAATCCTTTATCCATTCCTTCAGAGTCTCTTAAAGACATTGTTGCCATGGAAGTGGACGGCCCCGAGGTGAAAAGCGAGCTGCCCACCCCTCCAGCCTCAGACGTGGGGTCTCCCACCTCCTTCTCCCACTGTAGCAGCGATTCTGAACCTGACAGCCCGATGGGGGAGGAAACCAAGGTACATCACCCTTTACACAACCAGGGTCTCTGAACGTAACAGGGTGCAGTCATGTCTCATCGGTGGTGGGGGCTTGCGTCTTGGGTTTAGTTGACTCCCGATTTGTGTTCATTATCATCAATTGGTTATAGAGGGTCTGAAGACATTTTTGATCTTATAGCATCCACGCTACCACATTGTTGTAGTTCTGAAACAACTACTTTTATATAAATAGATCTACTTTTATTGTCATGACATTTTCATGTTTTTACCTCATTTGCTAAATATAGATGCCATACAAGTTCTACTCAAAGCTTCAGAAATGTTACCATCTCTCTCTTTTTGATATACCTGCATTATAGACATTTTATTTAAAACATGACCATGTCTCTGGTATACTAAACATTCGATTTTAATCAAAAAAACGTATTCAACTGTCAATGAGTATAACCATAGATGGCACCCCTGGTCTGTCGTAACCTTATCTCTCTCTCTCCTCTCTTCAGCCCCTCAACGGTGCCCTGGACGCCTCCTCTGCGGGCGGCGGGGTGGGAGGCATGCTGGACCGCTCTCGCATGGCTCTGTGTGCCTTCACCTTCCTCTTCCTCTCCCTCAACCCCCTGGCAGCGTTGCTCTGTGGCTCGACCGGAGCCGGCGATGGTGTGGGGGACAACGGTGATGCCTCTCCCCACAGCACCGGGAGGAACATGCTCGGGCTGACAGGTAGGCTACCGACGCCTGGGAAGAAACCAGAGAGAGGTTGTAGGGCTGTGGCCCCCGGTCAGGCCGTCCACCTGGGGTCAACTGAGATCGGGTAGCTGCCAAGAGATTAGACTCATACGCTGTAGACATTTTATTGTGTATTTTATTTAATGTGTAAATATGTGTATAAATGTATCTAAATATGTAAAATGACGTGTAGATCGTTGAAGTCGAAAACAGATTTTTGTCGGTTTTTTTCTTTGACCGAAACGTAACGAAAATAAGGTTCTGCAAAGTAAGATTCTGAGCGAGTTCAGGAGTTATCTTCAACGTTTACGTGAACTTCTACACTCTAATGCACCACAACTGCAAGTTTGGATGTGTAAGTCCTAACAATTCAAATTAATGTATGTGTATGTTTGAAGGGACCCAGGGTGCGACCTGTATAGTTCGGCCTCATGTTTTTAACATGAGCGAACTAGTACTAACAAGGAATGTGGTGCAAGTTGGGGTCTCATCAATGTACAGACCTAACAACATTTTACTTGGCAACGACTGATATATTGGATACTATTAATTAGGTGGGAAGAAAAATCCATCGCCCAACCCCACAAGAAAAGGGTTAGTGTTAGCCTAAACGCCTTAACCGTGTGTGTGTGTGTGTGTGTGTGTGTGTGTGTGTGTGTGTGTGTGTGTGTGTGTGTGTGTGTGTGTGTGTGTGTGTGTGTGTGTGTGTGTGTGTGTGTCCACATGGAGAACAAAATGATGGCACATGACTTTATTAAAGTTGCAGTGTTTGTTTTGCTCCCTAGCTGCTTCTTGGGGTGTGATGGACTGGATGCTGCCGACGCTGCTGGTGTGGTTGTTAAACGGTGTGCTAGTGGCGGTGGTCCTGGTCAGACTGCTGGTGTACGGTGAGCCCGTCACCAGACCCCACTCTGGCTCCTCCGTCCTGTTCTGGAGACACCGCAAGCAAGCTGATCTGGACCTGGCTCGGGTGGGGATCTTTTCTTAAAATGTATTTTAGGGGAAATGGAGGGGAAATACATTCAACAAGGTAACAAAAGCTAGCCAGTCATTAGCTATTAGCTAGTCATTGATATATTGGTCGACTTTATCACTTGGAAGTTGTGTAATTGAGGCAGGCCTAGGACCTGTCTGTTCTGATATTAATGTATATCAATATATATATATTGATAAGATCTTGATAATAGATCCATTTGAAGGGATTTGTTAGCTATACATGAAAACATTAAGGTAGGCTTACTGCCTGACATTCATCGTGACATTACAAGTTAAATTCCTTGGTTTCCTACTCTGTATCATTTGCCCCCTTTAAACTCAACCCTTGACATCTGTAGCCAGTGATTAAAAAATGCAACATAAATAAACACAGACTTCATAACCTGATCGTCCTCTGGTCTCTTTCTCTCGTTCCATCTTCAGGGAGACTTCGCCCAGGCCAGTCAGAACCTGTGGACCTGCCTGAAGGCCCTGGGCCGCCCCCTGCCCACCTCCCAGCTGGACCTAGCCTGTGCGTCCCTGTGGGCCCTGCTTCGCCTCTGCCTCCAGCGCATCTGGGTGGGCCGGTGGTTGGCTGCCAAGGCTGGGGGCCTGCGCTCCGACCGCCCCCTGCAGGAGGACGCACGCAAGAGCAGCCGGGACGCCGCGCTGGTCTACCACCGCCTCCACCAGCTGCACATGACTGGTACGCTCGCCATGCCCTGGGGAAAACTGCTGCCCCTTCCCAATCTCTCCCGTGGTTTTAGTAGGACATGGCTAGACTAAGGCATAATGCTTTCATAATGCTGTGATTGGAATACTAATACAAGACTCTTTTGGGGGAGGGGGGGCTTTAGTTTAGTTTATGTCGGCCTGTCATTAGCCAATTAGGTTCATAGTATTGTAAATGACCTCATAATGTTGTGCATGGCTGATGAAGATTTTACCGTAATGACCCTTTTGGAGTCATAAGCAGAAGCCCTTACTTTAGATTAATCAGTTATTTCAGTCTCATGTGGACCAGATCATAGACCGCCAGAATTGTCTGTGGACTAGTGTATTTAAGTGTGTGTGTGCGTGCGTGCGTGCGTGTGTGCAGGTAAGCTGAACGGCAGCCACCTGTCAGCCATCCACAAGGCCCTGAGTGCGGTGAACCTGGTGGAGTGCGCCGGGTCGTGCCTGCCCGTGGTGACCTTGGCCGAGGTGTACGTCTCTGCAGCCCTGAGGGTCAAAGCCTCCTTGCCCCGGTTCCTCCACTTCACCTCGGTAGGTCCCCTCTAGGGCCCCGGGTCCGCTCACAGTCCAACGCTCGCACGTCTGGCTTAACATGGATTTACCATGCGTGAAACATCATTCTCAATTCTATTCTCATGTCATTCTAAACTGTGTTGCATTACTCCTGAATTGGGAAAGGGAGTGAGGTTTACTGATATGGCTGGGTTCAAATAAACAAGTTTCTGATTAAAATCCATCTTAATTTGTATGATATAAGATACAAGATAGTTTATTGTCATATACACAATGAAAACATAGTTTGCACCGGGCAATGAAATTCTTAATTTGCAAGTTCCCTTCACGCAAAATATACTTAAAATAAGGTGGATAAATAAACTAAACTACAAAAAATATCTGCATGTGCAATGTTCGCGTACAGCAGAAGGCCCTGAAAGACATTGAAATATAGACGTTTTTGAATATATACATTGGATATTGAATATTATTAGTAGATAAGTACATACTATGAAGCTCACAGTTGAAAATAAATACATTTCACAGTATTGAATATAGTGCAAATACAGGGTGTCCTCAGTGTTTGAGAGAGTCATTCAGCAGCCTGATGGCCTGTGGATAAAAACTGTTTTTAAGTCTGGTATGATCCGATATGAACAATCTTTTAATCAGAAGTGCGTTCACACGAAAAAGAAGGTGCGGTGGGAATATATACAAAGTCAGTGCAAAGACATGAATTGATTAATAGTGAACGACCTGGTTCATGTGGATTCTGCGTGATTCTACTCTGTTCTACTACTGCTTAGTCATGACAGCCCATCAGCGTGCAATCCCTAAAGTCCAGATTGAACTGGAACACGGAGGAGAAAGTGATTGTTGCCGTTCGGAATCGCAGAGCTCGATAATATCTATATCATATATAATATCACAGCCAGAAGCTGTGTGCTCCGCCGGATGATATTTTGAACCCATAGGCCATTGAACCCGACGGTGTTGGGTTCTCCAATGTCTGGTACATCCACAACAAGTTAAGTTTTGCACGCACACACTAAATTTAGGCTGACAAGTGGCTCTCACCCTATTTATTTACACTGGCTGCCTGGTTAAAATTTGAGGTTGTTTATACACTGAAGTTATCAACGCATGGTTACTATATGGGATTTGTTAACCTATTCAAGGTTCTCTCTCTATCCCAGGGGGCGGCTCAGATGTGTTCCGATTTTGTCATGTCCTTTCATTTCACACCTTGTTCAACTACTTACTTGACGTCTGTACAGACACAAAACGGTCATTATACAGGTTAGAGGGTTCCTTGTACGATTAACATCATTAGTTCTATGAGAATCAATTTCATATCGAAGTAAAATTGGTATTGCAGACTAAACGATTTTGAATCGAATCAGAAATTGAATCGCATCTCAACCTTGTGAATCTGAATCAAATCGCTTCGGGAAATCAGTGGCGATACCCAGCCCTCTGACCTATATTTAACACTTGATATTTTACAATCTTTGGGATCCAGCACTTTTTTTATATTTTACGGATAAATATCCTAAAATGACATAAAGTGCAACATGAACAACCCCGATCATTCAACCTCCTGTCCTCCCCCACCCTCAGCGCGTGTTCCTGAGCAGCGCACGGCAGGCGTGTCTGTCGGCCAGTGGAAGCGTGCCCCCCGCCATGCAGTGGCTCTGTCACCCGCTGGGACACCGCTTCTTTGTGGACGGGGACTGGGCCGTGCGCAGCACCCCAAAGGAGAGCATCTACAGTCAGGCCGGCAACACCGGTCAGTGGGCATGGGACGGGCACACGCACACTCGGATCAAGAGATATATTTTGGGTTTTAAATAGCTGGTTAGTTGAGGTGGCAATGCATGCATTCATGGATCGATTGTTCAGGGATGCATTGGATGAAGATAATAATGTCAGAATTGCATTCATTCATAATTGAAATGATCAAGAATGTTAATTTGCTACAAATGTGAATATATTAAACAACTGACCATGTAAATGTATAAGAAATGCAAGTAAAAATCTATTTCAAATGATAATAAATGAAATGACTGAAATGAAAATATTTTACAATGGTACATCATGGTGATATAACAATTCACCGTGGTATGATCTCCATTTATCTCTTTGGGATTATAGCTCTGTCTGTTCTTATTGTGTGGATACAGTGGACCCCCTGGCGCAGGTTACCCAGGCCTTTCGGGAGCATCTGCTGGAGAAAGCTCTGTACTGCGTGGCCCAGCCCCACGGGGAGAAGAACCAGATCCAGGGAGAGGGGTAGGGGACACACACACACACACCAGCTCTCCTAGCACACAGACCTATTCACTGTTTAGAATGGCGCCCATACATTATAATATAAAAATGTAATGGATTATAATTGTGTGTGTCTGTGTGTGTGTTTTTTATTTTTTATTTTTTAGGGAATATGCCGATGCGTTGGAGTATCTTCAGCTGTTGACCAGTGCCTCGGATGCAGCTGGCGCCACCACCCAGTCCTTCGCCATTGGCTCCAACATGGCCACGGTCACCGGTAGGTACTTGGGGGTGTGGAAGGGGGTGGGGGGGGGGGGGGGGGGCTTCTCCCTCAAGACTTTAGAGATCAATGGATCTGCAACGTACCCACATCTGTTGACTCCCTCATCATTAGTTGAGTTAGCTTCTAGATGTCATCAACACCTTCAAGTACTGCCCCTTTCCTATGGGGATTCCCTTTTAGGGTTACATTTGTTTTAACCTTGGTTGAGGAACTTAGTTTGCCTCGTTTGGTTATCAAGCACTCCATAATGTACGTTTGGAGACGAGCATATTTCTGCGGGTTTCTTCCAATTCCACGGTACCACCGTGAGCTTAGATTTTGAGCTTTCTTTATTTTCATAACTGATGGGTAATAGTAATGTGTTCAGCTAAAATCTGATGCTAGCTGGATCAACTGCAACATTTAAAGGTGTGAGTGTGATAAGCCATTACCAGCCATCTCAAAATCGGCCCTGCCCTGTGACATAGTGACCTCTTTGCTACCCTCAGTCCCTTTTTTAATACGTAGTAGCACTCCCATCTTATTTTTTCCGAAATGATTGTGTGGGTTGGGGCTTATTTTCTTGCATCACCAACCTCCCGACGCCCCGCCCCTTCCTACTCCATGAGTCAGCTGGCTACCTCGATGTGATCACAGGATATCAGGGAGGGGCGCGGTGAAGTAAGGTCCGTTTCCTCCGATGATTGAGTAACTTGATCACAGCTGGGACGACAATCGCCCTGTATCCCCCCGCCATTTTGCCTTGTCCCATTAGGGCCGGTCCTCCGGCCTAGCCCTGTCAGGGGAGAGGGAGGAGTTGACGGAGAGTCCGGCAGATTGCTGACATCCATCTTCAGTGCTGTCAATTTGGTAGAGCGAGAGCAAGAGAGACTAGTCAAATGGAGGTACCCGATCATGTTCATGAGTCCTCAAAATGTCTGTGTTCCGGTGGCATTTTGTGACAGTGATGGATGATTGGGAGTGCAGGAGACACACACAGACACACACAGACACAAGTGTGATGACTTATTGCCTCCTCCTCCTCCTCTCCCACCAGGCTGCGACCCGCACTCCAAGTGGTGGTCCTCGGTTGCCGTGGTGATCATCAACTGGCTCCAAGGGGACGATGCGGCAGCAGAGCGGCTGTATCCAGCTGTGGAACATCTGCCCCGCAGCCTCCAGACCGCCGAGTAAGTAGGAGGACCTCAAACATGGGGAAGGGCGACACTAAAAACACAGGCTGAAAACTGCCACGACGAAAGAGCACCGGTCATAAATCCTTGTTAAATTGATAGGCTTACACAGGCACTCCAACCCAAAATGTAAAAACATGCGTTTCTGTGTGCATGCAAAAGAACCAGATGGAGGCGTACGGTGAGACTCGCGCACAAACACACACAGATTCAGATGCCGCCTCTTAAGCCTTTCTCTCTCTCTCTCTCTCTCTCTCTCTCTCTCTCTCTCTCTCTCTCTCTCTCTCTCTCTCTCTCTCTCTCTCTCTCTCTCTGTCCCTCGTGTGTCTCTCGCCCCCCCGTTCAGGAGTCTGTTGCCCAAGGCGTCTCTGAACACGTTCCGGGCGGTGCGGGCGCTGCTGTCCAGGCCAGAGAACTGTCTGCTGAGTCTGAGCCATGCCGACAAGGCCAGCGCCCTGCTGCGCGACAGCCTTAACCTGGGACCCCACTGCCACAGCTCCAGCCTCGACAAGGTACGTCTCACACACACACACGCACACGCACACACACACACACACACACACACACACACACACGCACGCACATACGTGGCAGATGTGCTTGTCGGTAAAAGCCAATAGGTCAGTTTGTATTATTCCTGTAGGGGGACTTCTGTTAACAGATTTCTGAATTACAGTGACACTAAAACACGAAAATAAAAGATGAATGCGCGCACAAGCCGGCTTACCCTTACAAATCAAACGCAAACACGAGTGACGTGTTCAAGTTGGAACAAGTCGTTAATAAAAAAAAAAAGTAGGTCCCCTTTGTATGATCTCTTTTTTATACATGTGTGTGTTCGCACGGACGGGGCTGTGGTGCATTGTAGTTGCATTGCATGTGTTTCTGCCGGGTGCAATGTGTCTGCAGCGCAACACAGAACCAGGCCACTCGCACCCTCGACACCTAAACGTTGCTTGGCAATGGTCCTTAAACAACGATAAAGTACCCCGAGTGTGAGGGAAGGCAACGAGGCCCGGCGTATTCATTGGGAGACGGTGGGAGGAGTTAATGCAGGCCTGCTTCCACACCGTTCCACTAACTGAAAGACAGTCGTTTAGTCTATTGCTCTTATGCTCTAGTTAGACCTGCCTGCCTGGCTCTTCCCCTTTCAGACCCCCCCCCCCCATCCGTGTTCTAGGACTGCAAAGACTTTGTTCCTATTTCCTTTTATGAAGTCCTTAAGGGTTACCGAAGTCTCTGTGCTGGCTGACCTGCAGTAATGACACGGGGGAGTTGAAACACATCCTGTGCGGTGCTTCCTGAGCTGTATTTTCTGTCTGTTTCATTGATACTTTTGCCAGTATAGAACAGCGTGGGGTCGCTACCCTGCGGTTCGCCATTGGCTCAATCCGTTTTTCCCTCACCTTGTTTAAAGCGGCTGCCTGTGGCCTCCTTCACCCCGCTGTCCTCCCCAGGTAGTGCAGCTGCTGCTGTGTGACCTCCTGCTGGTCATCCGCACCAACGTGTGGCACCTGCAGCAGGGCACCAGCGGGTCCGTCGTCGGCGTCGCCGGCGGCAGCACCGCCCCCACCACGCCCGTGGCCGCCGCCGGCCCGCCCCCCGCCGGCGCCGTCCATCAGGCGTCGCCCCCGGAGCTCCACGGCTTCCAGCAGGACCTCAGCTCCCTGCGCAAGCTGGCCCACAGCTTCAGGCCCGCCATGAGACGGGTAGGTCCCAGGGGGGGCTGGCCACCATCTCAACACAAAGAGGAGGAATGTGTGTGTCGACATGCGTCCGTGAATCTGTTGTCGCTCGGGTCACGGGGTGTGTGCGCGAGTTGGATCCCGATGACTCGATGTCGAATTCACGATATTAGCAATTACATGGGCTTGATGTAGAGGGGAGGGGCTCTAGGGTTTGGACATTCTGCTTGTTATGTGGTTCTGGCGTAGCTCTGGTTACCGTGGTGGCGGAAGTGTCCACAGGTGGAGGGGGAGCTTAGTGTTAGCTGGATGGCGCTAATGATCGTCTTTCTTACCCTGGCTCCCCGAGCCCTGAGGCAGGTGTTGATCTCTGTTTAGCTGCACACTAAGCTGCAAAGTCCCTGTGCTAGATGTGAACATCCTGTGAGTCATCCTTGAACTCTCTCTCTCTCTCTCTCTCTCTCTCTCTCTCTCTCTCTCTCTCTCTCTCTCTCTCTCTCTCTCTCTCTCTCTCTCTCTCTCTTCCCCTCTCTCTCTCTCTCTCTCTCTCTCTCTCTCTCTCTCTCTCTCTCTCTCTCTCTCTTCCCCTCTCTCTCTCTCGCTCCCGTTGCTTCTCTCATCCTGCATCCCCTGCTGTTTCTGCTTTCTCTCTTCCTCTCTGCCTATACCTCTCTCTTTTTTCATCTCTTTTTCTCTTTGTCTCTCTCTTCTCCCTCTTTGGTTTTCCGTCTGTTATCTCTGCATTTCTCTTGCTCTCTCTCTCTCTCTCTCTCTCTCTCTCTCTCTCTCTCTCTCTCTCTCTCTCTCTCTCTCTCTCTCTCTCTCTCTCTCTCTCTCTCTCTCTCTCTCTCTCTCTTCTGCCCCCCAGTTGTTCCTCCACGAGGCGACCGCCAGGTTGA
Source organism: Gadus morhua (assembly GCF_902167405.1). Lineage (NCBI taxonomy): Eukaryota > Metazoa > Chordata > Actinopteri > Gadiformes > Gadidae > Gadus > Gadus morhua. The sequence continues at coordinate 15,417,604 of NC_044049.1, read as the reverse complement.
TGGCGGGGGCCAGCCCCACCCGCACCCACCAGCTCCTGGACCGCTCTCTAAGACGGAGGGCCACCTCTGGAGCCAAGACAGGTGTGTGTGTGTGTGTGTGTGTGTGTGTGTGTGTGTGTGTGTGTGTGTGTGTGTGTGTGTGTGTGTGTGTGTGTGTGTGTGTGTGTGTGTGTGTGTGTGTGTGTGTGTGTGTGTGTGTGTGTGTGTGTACGAGAGGGCAACGCTGCTGCAGCATTGGAATAGACGTCTGCTGGAAGCAGACCTTTATCCTATTGTTTTGGTCAATTGTTTGGTTTCTCTTTATTTATTTGTTTAATTGATGCCACATTCATCTTATTGTTTATAACCGTATTCTTATTTCCTCTCCTTTTTTATTTATTTGTTTATCGAAAGCATGCATTTTATTTTTGGTCTATTTACCCTTATATCATCTCCTGTTTCGCCTTTTATAAACTAACCGTGAAATGTCTGAGTCTGTCACTACCTGCTGCACCGCCAACAATTTGATTCTTTCTTCCCCCCCCCCCCAGAGGAGTGTGAGGCGCAGCCCGGCCAGCGGGAGCAGGCGGAGGCGGCGGTGCTGGCCTGTCGCTACCTGCCGCCCTCCTTCCTGTCGGCGCCGGGCCAGCGGGTGGGCATGCTGGTGGACGCGGCCCGCACCCTGGAGATGCTGGGGGACAAGCGCACCCTGCACGACTGCCAGCAGATGATCATCAAGCTGGGCAGCGGCACCACCGTCACCTCCAGCTAGAGCAGGAGGGGGTTCAGGACACTGTGGGCGGGGGCGAGAGAGGGGAGGGAAGAGACCATGGTGCATGGATACGCAGCAGCACATGCACGCACACACACACACTGTATGTATAAAAAAAATGAAATGAATGTTTAACTGTGATGGACGGTTGCAAACACACACACGCACCCATGTACACACACACCGCCATTTTGATCTTGGAGCGTGTTGCGCGCCATAGGAGTACCCCCCCCCCCAATCCCAACTCATATCCTCTATACTGGTTCATCCGTTCAGATCTGCCCTTTTTTTTACCGACAAAATAAGTATTTGGTACTATATCAGCCCCTATTCATTTTTGTTATTTTATTTACCTAATTCAATGTGATTGCCGGAATTTTGTTCAAACTGTTGAATTTGGTTGGGGTGAATTCCCCAGGCAGTGTTGTTGTTGTACTTACACTAGTTGGCCACAGGGAGGTGCCATCGCATCCTTTTGGGACATGTCTATTATTGTTGTTTTGTTTTTTTCTCATCTTAGTTACTCGAGTATTTGGAACAAGATGCAACCCTTGTATGGGCACCTCACTTGATGATGGTTTGCTTGTTCTGAATGCATAAATGCATTGTTTTGTGTTTGCTCATGGCCCGACCAAAATCCGGACTTTGTACAACTTTGGTGGTTGTATAGATGTAGTCCATTTATCTGCACTAGCCTGGCAAGGCGGATTTTCAAAGACTTATCGATTTCTTTAATGTTGCTTTGTGAGGTTATTTGGTTAGTTATTTGGTTGCCCTTTTTCGCGTGTGTGTGTGTGTGTGTGTGTGTGTGTGTGTGTGTGTGTGTGTTTGTGTTTGTGTGTGTTTGTAAACCTATTGGAGAAGTATTTATCTGTAAGACTTTTAATCTATCAGTATTTTTAACAAATAAGTTAATGTTTTATTTTTTTTCCCCACCCTCTGTTATTTTGTAACAGGTTTGTGTTGTCGGGGCAATAAAAAATATCTGTCAGTTGACTATTTGCACTATGGCATAGGGAGTGTGCTACTATGATATAAAGCATTGGCAGTATCCAATCACAGCATCCGACAAACTTGTTTAATTACCATCAGTGAAGTGCTGCATCATCTAAACAGTTTTGAAATATTTGCGGTTTTCCAAAGACCTATTGTCTTATCCTACAACTCCCCCTTTGGCATTTCCTTGCATAATGCATTATGAGATTGTTCTTGTTCACTTGTGTCCTGGTTTCAAATGAACTATATTTGATTGTAGACGACTGTAAAATAGCATTTTTAGAATCCGGTTTGGTTGTCCATCAAATGGTCATTTTATTTTTGCTATGTCATTAATCTGCGAGACTGGAAGATTCTTCAATTGAGATGGGAAGGGCGATCTACCTGTCGGACCAACTCATTTTATTCATTCTTCCAGTCTTCTCTTTTTCTGTCTTTCTTTGTTCTCCATGTTCACTGTACATAAATGTTTTTTAACAAATTGTTATAGTCTGTTTTCTATATGGTGTTGAATCATCAACAAATACAGTACCTTTTATTTTATTTGATAGTTGAATGTAACTATAGCAAAGTATTATATCAAGCTGCAGAGGACGGTGGCCCGTCTAGCCTGATGACAAGGTCTGCCACTGAACTCTAAAGGCAGACATCTCAGTTTCTTAAGAAAAAGTATTGCCAATAAGAGCCAGCCTGTATGTATGCTATATTGTTAACTTTTAATATATCGTTTGGCAAAAAAACAAAAACAAAAAAACTAGCCTCTGCACTGACATCTCCTCAAAGAAATTGAAAAGGTTTCTTGGGATAAATACATTTCAGTAGAGGGCTTTTCTCATGGGTATTCAGGGAGAACGTGACCTTTAGTAAACATTTTGTTTTTTTACTATGGTGGTGTGACTCTTCTTTTAACGTGCTGGCTTCACCTGGTGTATTATTCTGGTTCCCTTGGTGTGGCCGCTGTAGTTATTTAGTTTTTTTCTATGAGTGACATTCAGTAAAGACAAAGAGCAGACGGGGGGTCTTGGCAGCATTGAAAGGTGCTGGTATATTTCACATTGGCGTTACAAAAAACATTTCCAACAAAGTGATGCTCGTGATTCCAAATCAACAGACATGTATAGGAAATCAATAAAAACAGCATGCTCCAACCTAAGTGACATTCCCAAAAAAGGTCCTCCTTTTTTTAATGGATTCTTTTAATAACATTTTTATAAGCAATAACATATTCCATTTTATAGAAAATAAACATCTCTAGGAAATACTATACACAATTATATTAGTACATCACATCTTACATTTAAACCGAATCAAATACTTATATACACCATTAAATAATGAGCTTTGTAAAAGAGTTTGGTGTTGAACATTTTTTTTTCTCTCAATGCGCTAACACTTAAATATGTCTCCAGTTGAGATGACTATCCACTGTTACCCTAGACATAGGGAACCGATGAAATGTAGCATGGTGAATGACCATGGCTACATTTGACAAACAAGACATAATGCAAAAAATCTGGCTTGACTGTGTGTGTGTGTAAACTCTTTCTCTGCTATCACAATATGTTGAAATCGATGACGTCATTACATTACAATGACTGTTTAACTATGGGTTTGACATGAGACAAAATGACCTGATTTCCGGTTGGACCCTGCTCACATTCAGGTAGCGATAGCACGTATCTACTGTACACCTTTATGTACGGTACACCTGTACACACGCATTCACAGCGAAATGGGACAATGATACTCATATTCTTTTTTTTTTTCCCATATTGTCATATTTTTGTATATACTATGCTGAATAATAACACAATGTCCGGTATATACCAATGAAAATGAAGTGACTGTATAGTCATTGAATGCACATCAAAATACATCTCCGAACATAAGAGCATTATATTAAAATACTGTCCTTTTTCCTCCCCCTCCTTCTTCCTTACTCATCGATTTCAGAATATTTAGAACCTGTAAAGCACGTAATTGTATACAATTTCCTTTTTTTATTAGTATTTAATATCTTTTTTTTCATTTTTTTCTTTTTCAACATGTATGAAGATGTGATACATCCAGTGGTTGGCCGCCGTCCAAATTGGAGCAGCTCACTTTTCGTCAGCCTCGTGAACACAATGCACTCACAAACGTGTGCAGCGACGCATCCATAGAATGACAATTCTTGGATTCTCCCTCACACCCACGTGGCTCTTGCCCCCTCTGACAAGGTGGTCGCAGGGGGTGCTGCAGCTATCCAATCAGTGTCCACCAGGTGTCTGAATACGATAGTGACCTCATCCGCAGGCTGAACTCACACACACGTACACCCATGCACACCACACACACTTCGCTGGGAGTTCCGTCCACTCGGCCCTTGGCGCCGGGATCCTTCGTCTCTGTAGCGTCGCTGCTCTCTCTCTTCCTTCTCTCTCTCTCTCTCTCTTCCTTCCGTTGACGGTTGCAGCTGCCACCCCTCATGCCTTCCAGCGGTCCGGAATAACATTTTTCCCCTTCGAGTTAGCAAGGAGAGGGACAGAGAGATAAAAAGAATCTCCACAGCTCAGAGGATCCTTTCTCTCGTGTTGTTTTTACTTCTGCAAGCTCCTACACCATCCAGCAGTTGGCCCTGGCCCTAGCCTCATTGGCTGAAACACCTTTCAGTCTTTCACACTAGTCGAGCTCGCTGGTCAGGTATATAGAGGGTGGGGGGGCACATTGGCAGGATGTCTTGTGTTTTAGTTTCGTTTGATATTTTCTGCCTCGGTGCACAGCTCACACTTGGCTGATGTGAGGGAGGTGTGATGGGTGGAGGTCGGTGGTGGTGGTGTTTCACTGGATTGAGTTTACAGATCCTGAAGAAAAAATAACATACAGGAGGAGGAAAGCTGGTTTAGTTCCACAGATCGATAGTCAAGCACAAATCAGAAAACTGCCAAGAAGGTATCAATCCTTCTTCTTGCCATTGCATATGCATAAATGTATGCTATATTATCTACAATATTCTATACTGTATGCTTTACACGTGTTGTTGGCTGTTGGCATTACAATGGCAAGATGTGTGTGTGTGTGTGTGTGTGTGTGTGTGTGTGTGTGTGTGTGTGTGTGTGTGTGTGTGTGTGTGTGTGTGTGTGTGTGTGTGTGTGTGTGTGTGTGTGTGTGTGTGTGTGTGTGTGTGTGTGATTGTCTGTGTGGATGTGTATGTGCAGAGTGCA
>NC_044049.1:15400154-15407654 GCF_902167405.1 Gadus morhua | reverse complement strand
ATTTCACCCACATCCACATTTTCCTACCTCTCCCCCTTTCATGCACCCCCACACCTCCTCCTCCTCCTCCTCCTCCTCCTCCTCCTCCTCTTCCTCCTCCTCCTCCTCCTCCTCCTCCTCCTCCTCCTCCTCCTCCAACCTTTCGCCTGATTCATTTGTCCCTTTCTGCCTTCCCCTTCAATCAACCTATAATTTCCCCTCTCACAATTCTCGACTGATTTTTGTTCCCTTCTACCATCTCCCTCTCTCCCCATCGATCTCTCCCCTTCTCCCCCTCTGTCCCTCTCTTTCTCCCTCTCTCTCGTTCTCTCTCCAGCCCTGGTTGGTTTCCCCCGCCCCTGCTGCAGGTTCTTACCTATCTCTTTGGCACAGATGTAGTGGTATCTGCGACTGCAGCCTCCCCAGCAGCAGCTGAGGGATGCCCCTACGATCTGGCACTTGTAACAGTTCTGGTGGGAGTCAGGCGATTGTAGAGTAGTCCAGGACATCCCAGAAAGGTCCAAATATCGATAAAAAAAATAATTGTAAAATTAACCGAAAGAGAGATAGATAAAGAGAAAGAGAGAGAAAGGAGTACGCAAAGAGGAGCAAAAACATATTTTGCATGATGAGTCATTTTGAGCTTGTCATTATGCAAATGAATATTCTTATAACAGAATACTGCTTGATTATGTTTGATGTGTTATGGTGCGGTGGTGGTGTTGTTGGTGGGGGACTGGTTTATCTTACCGTTTGTGTAGAAGCTCTCGCAGCCTCTGTAAGTCCATACAGACGCCCGGCCACCATGATGACACCTCTGGTCCAAATGGTGCAGTTCTCATGGGCCCAGTGCTCGTTGGCCTCCGCCTCTTCACGTAGCCTCTGGAATGACCCAACCCCACTAAGACCACTGGTGCCGGCCACCTGGTGGCTGGTCGCTCCCGTAGCCTGCCCCCTTTCCATGTCCTTCAGCTGCTTTATCCTCCTGAACCTCTCACGGAGCGTGAGTCTCCGTGGACCGACCTCTGGTCCTGATCTCTCTAAGGTTCCCTCAGGACGTCTGTGGCGCCAGTGGTGTTGTCCAGCGCTACTACTACGGCTACTGCTAATACCCCCTCCGGTAGACCCTTCCGCGCTAACCTCCTTCTCAGTGCCACAGTCTGGGTCACTTGTAGACGAGCTGGACGGTTCCTCAGCGATGCTGCTGTTGTTGTTGTTGTTGTTGTTGTTGTTGTTGTTGCTATTGTTGTTGTTGCTACTGTCCTCGGTCTTCTCCGGGACTCCCCTGAACCCTCCTATGCGTCTGCTTGAGAGGATTTTACGTGGCATGCTGTCCTCCGTGTAGTATGGGCCACATAGATCCCCCAGGTCTCTGTAATTTGATGAATTTCCGCACAGGCAACATGTAAGACACCTGTCGATGAGGGTCCTGTTCACTAATGGACCTTGGAGCATTGCCATGCTGTGTGGAACTACTTTTGCCGCCGTGATGGGATTCTTCATTTTAGCCAGGCGCTTTTTCTTAAATCGTATAATAGGCGTTGCTTCCTCGAGGCTATTAATGATTGCACACCAAGAGGAAAAATCTCTAGAGTTGTTGATACGCACGTGTGGATGGAAGCAGGGGTTAATTTCCTCTTGTACAGGTTTACGCCTGATCCTTTTCATTGAAATATTCTCTGTTCGTCTTTCGGATACTGTTACTACAGGTCCAGGACCTGCGATACATTGGTGGGTTTTTCCCTCCTCCTCAGTTTCCCTCGTTACCTTTTCCCTCTTTTCTTTTTCTAGTTTCTCTCTCTCCTCTTTTTCTGTCTGTTCACATTCGGCCGCCCTCACCACTGCTTCAATTACTTCCATGGCGTCTTTCATGCCTGGCTTTGGCCCTGGCTTTTTGTGGACCTTCCCAGGCTTACTGGAGATAGGCTCTGGTGGGGCCTTCCCTCGTTTCTTGTGGCTGGGGTTTGCCCAGGGTTTCCTTCCTCTCTTGGGCTTTTTGAGGGGCTCTGTGGTGGTGACCTCGCTGGGTGTGATCATCGTATCGGGGCCAATTGGAACCGGAACAAAGGGCTCTGTAGGTTTTGGCACTGCCTTTATTTCTCTCTCCTCCTCTGTGGGTGGTGGTGGGGGTGGTGGATCTACAACCTCAGCACTTGTCTCCTCCACTTCCTCCCCGTCCTCCGCCGAGGCCTGGCCTTTCCTGCGCTTCCTCTTCTGCTTCAGGTGCATCTCGTGGTTGTTCTTAATGGCTCTCTGTTTCGCCAGGCGCTGCGTAGTGACTATTAGGCTCCCGGCTTCCATGTTTATCACAGAGGCGTCTGTGCTTTCCACCAAAGCCCATCTCTTCCTCTTGGTTCTGGCAGGCTTGGTGGCTAACGCGGGTACCCCCGCTGAGGGCTCCTGCAGCCACTCTCTCTGGGCCCCTGTGTCTGCTGAGCCCCAAACCCTGTCACTCACCTCGTTAACTAGTATCCCTTGACTCTCTATTTGTTCCTCCCCACACTTCTCTTCTGGGTCAGAATTATCCGGTCTCAATTCCTCCGGTCTCAATTCCTCCGGTATCAACAACACATTTCTCACATCTTGTCTTATACCCTCAGATGTGGACTCATCCCGTTTTAACTCTTGCCTCTCCTCTTTCTGAGTTATTTCTTTATCTACTCCAACCTCCTTTTCACTGAAATTCTTGTGACTCACTTCACTGGTTTTCAACGGTCCTTCAACCATCTTATTAACATCTATCAGAGACGTCTCTGTGCTGTCTATTGCCAACATCTCACTCTCTCCCAAGCCATGTTGAGACGAGACCTTGGATGTTGGATCCTCAATAAGAGTGCTTTCGATATGTGCCATTAGATAGTGTTTCTTAGAGCTGGGAGAAGAAATTTTCTGCACCATTGCCTCATATTTCTGGCCCCTACCTTTGCGTGGCGGTAGGACCTTTGTCTTTGTTCGGCATTGGGGAACCACTGGGGGCACGTCAATTATGGTGTCACTGTCAACTAAAGGTGGAGTTATTTCTTTGGTCTGGGGAATATTCAAACTCAAGGTTTTCTTCGGCGGCCCTCGCTTTCTTTTAGACCCCCTGACAACCTTTACCTTGGGTTCATTTGGAGCCAGTTCCAATATGGTGGATTCAAATTGTGGTGGTTTTGGTTTGGGTTTTGGGCCTCTCTTTTTCTTGATCGCCGTTGAGGGGGGTTCAGGGCAGGCTTTTCTTTTTAGACAAGCTAGCATTCTTTCATCAGGCACAGTATCGTGGTGAGGTGGAGTGAGCTGGCCAGGTGTAGATATTAAGATATTTTTGTTGTTTTCATCTGCCATGGGGATGAAAGATTCCAGATTCTGTTCAATACTGTTGAGCTCTTCAATGTTAAGCGAATCACTGGTTTTTATTTCTGTCTGACCTTGTGCAACAATGTGTTCCTCTAGAACTGTTACTTTCTCCTTTAAAGGTTTTTCTATGGCAGGCTTTCTGGATCTTAAAACCATATTTTTAGTATCTTTCCCTAAAACTTTTGTGTTATCATTGTCTTGTTTAGATGCATTTCTATCCAGGTTTGTTGGAAGCATGGTCGCTTTAAGATTATTTTTGCCATTAGATGGCAGTGTCACTTCTTCCTTTTGTATTATCTTTGCCTTAGATACAGAGCCCTTAGGACGACCCACTGTAGCCTTAATTGTTACAGCATCATTAGGGGGTAAAGCCTCTGCTGAATTCAGTAGCGGTTTAGGGCCCAGTTTTGTACCAAGCTTTAGTGCTGGTTTGGATCCAGTTTTAGACCCAGGTTTGGGCCCTGTTTTTTTTTTAACTGGTGACTCTACTTCAAGGGACAGATCGGGTGGAATTGGCTCAGGTTTGAATACAGGTTCTTGAGCAAGTTTAGGACCAGGCTTTGGTCCTGGTTTAGTTCTAGGCTTTGCAGAAGGTTTAGGACCTGACTTTGATCCTGCTTTGGCTCCTGTCTTTGCTCCTGATTTTGGACCTAGTTTGGACTCTGGTTTTAAACATGGTTTAGGCCCTGGTTTTCTCTTTGCGTTGGGCTCAATTTTTGTGGCAATATCTGGTGCATTAAAGGAGCGAGTGCACATTCTAGAACGGAAGCCTTCAGCTAATGATTTGGGTGTCTGGCTCAAAATAGATTCTTGGTGCGCTAAGTCCATTTGATCTGAGAACAAAACAGTTTTGCTCGGGGCTATGCAGAGTTTTTTTTCCGGCAAGGGAGCTGCTTCATCCTCCTTCTCCTCTTCTCTCTCCAAGCTCAGCTGGCGTCTGATTCCAACCCCTGACTGCATGACTCTTCTGCTCCTGGCATGTTTACGTCCGAATGCCCGTGGCTGGGCAGATGGGGTGACGGGCTCGGCCTTGGCGGAGGGGGTCACAGCACTGGGGCAGCTGATGCCTGGTTCCATGTCTTCATCCCCTTTCTTCGGGGAAGGTGGAGTGTCTGCCCAGGAGGGGGCTGGTGGAAGGATTGACTTCCCAGGCAGCTGGGGGGAGTCAGGCTCCAGAACCCTGGAATCGCTGTGGTCAATATGATCCCTGCTTTGTGCATTGTCATTTAGAACCGAGAAAACAGGCATTGCAGACTGAGGTTGAGGAACAGTGTCACCGATAGCTGTCTCTCTTTCCGAAACATCCGTTGCTGTTACTGCTGTTGATGCTGAATCTCGGTGGGTAGCTGTCCCCATAGGGTCTGCATCAGTGTGGGTATCAGTGAGCTTTGACCTGCTGCAGGCATCGCCATAAGGTACCTCTGGCCCCTCGCGATAATGTATGTTTCCCTCAGTCGATGGCTGGCTCATGACCCTCCCCTCCTCCATGTCGTCACTAACCTCTGCCGAAACAGGAGGGGAAAGATGTTGCTGCAGCTGTGGTTGTTCCTCCTGTCCTCCCTCATTGGCCTCATCTTCAACCACGTCCTCATCTCTGCTCTCTTTCTTTTCTTCGTTGACTCCATCCAAGGCCTCGCCATTGGGAGATAGCGAGTTGCTTTCCGAACTGTCATCCTTCTCTGTGTAGTATTGATTCCTTTCAAGGTCACCCCTTGAAATGAATGGGGATGTTTTCAGCGAGCTCTCTGATGCAGTTGGGGACTCAGACTTGAAGGCGTCCAATTTCATATCTCGCTCTATTTGTCCTTTTTGACCAGAGTCAGAGAGAGCAGCCGGAGATTGCTCAACAAAATCTCTTGAATCAGGGTCATATTTATGCTGAATTCCTTGGTACACTGTCTCATCATAGCAGAAGCTTTTCTCTGTCATGCCTTTGTTGATTTTAGTGAAGAGGGCTGGACCCTTCTCATCCTCTGACCATTTGTCTAGCTTCTCATCAACAGAACTGTCCTTTAGGTCGGGAGTCTGTTGCAGTGTCACTTCCTCTTCTTCAGCCTGCTTCTCTGTCCATGCCGATTCTTCAAAGTTTTCTTTAACATGTTCACTTATTCGTTGTATATCTGGAGGGGAGTCCCTCTCTTGTTTCAAAGGACTATGGATACTCATGCAGGTAGGAGACCTATCATCCCCTACACTCTTTGCTGGAGTACTTATGCCATCACTTCCCTGCCCTGATTGATACCTAGGATCCGGGGTAAGGTTTTGGAGACCAGAGTCCCCAGACCTGGTGGACATATCATCTGGGGATGTCATGGAACATGAGGAGCCTGTGTCATGGCTGAGTTGAGTGTTGTTGGGTGGCTGTGCTGGACTCCTGCCCTGGCTGCAGTAGTAGTAGCCCCTTTCCAGTTGCTCATCACTGCTACTTGAGTAGCCTCCTTCATGTAACTCCATGGGTAGTGGCTGTTGTTGAGGCGTGGAGTATGAGTCTTGCATCGGGCCTCCACCAACCCCACCAACGCCACCACCATCTGGATATGTGAGGCTTTTATAGTCCTCCCCCTTCTTAGATGAACCTACACTGCCAACACTGCTGTTACTTCCACCACTGCTACGCTTGCTGCCTTTCTTGTTGGCCACCAGGGCCTCTGACAGCAGCAGCTGTTGGACATTGTTGGAGATGTTCTCAACCTGAGAGGTGAGGGCGTTCAGGCTCCACAGGCTGGGGTTCGAGAGCAGCTTCTCTGAAAATCGTTCCTTCATGGTGGGGCCTTGTGAGGTGGTGGTGTAACTTTGTGATGCCACTTGGGGCACGTTTGGGGAGGGATGTGAGCGTGGGGGCATTAGCATGGTGGCGCTGCTACCTTGGTCCTGCATGGCTGCTGAGGAGGACGAAGAGGATGAAGCTGCCCCGGGGGTCATGGGAGGTTGGCCGTACTGAAAAGACTCTGGATTGGTCATTAGTGGGGAGGGGGTGGAGCTATAGGATGGCGAACGGCCTACAGAGCGTGCTGGAGAGTGACTAGAGGAGGGGCTGCATGTTTGATAATACTGCTCAGGGGATCTGACAGACAGCTCTGACAGACAGTAGTTTTGCTGGGGTTGGCCGTAGTATTTAGAATGAGACTCCTGTGTACTTGGCATAGCCTGTAGCGGTGGCTGGGACTCATAGACTCTAGAGGGAGGCTGCTGGTAGCCGTAACTGTTTTGGCTTGGTCTGTAGCCTGCCTGTTTCAGACTTGGGTGACTACTCATTTGTCTGCTATACTGTGAATTGGAAGGCATGTTGTAGCCTTTGTAACAGTGGGGCATAGGGCTGCACTTCTCCATGTATGGGGAAGGAGAGGGGGAGTGCTGTGGGTAGTGCAGGTGGCTCTGTGGGTACATGAGTGAAGAAGGGGCTGGGTTAGAGGGGTGGGTCTGGTGGTGGGGGCTTGTGTAGACAGGGTTGGAAGGCTGGTGGCACTGGCCTTGGGAGTGGCCCAGCATGTTCTGCTCCATGTACTGGGAGGAGCCAGGGGTAGGGGGCACGCCGGGCTCCATACGGCCCACCAACTCCTGCTCATACTGGGTTAGCTGGCCTGGGTCTTCCCACTTCTGCTGGATTTGGCCCTCGGCCATATACTGGGCTGAATAACTCCCGGGGCCGAGGTGGTTGCTGTAGCCGGAAGGGCCCTGTAGGTGTTGGCTGGGTGGCGGGGGAGGCACTTTGCTTCCCCTGTAGGGCTTCTTTGCCTGAGGGGGCACTGAGCCAACATTTCCACCTCCATTTCCAGCACTGTTGCCTGGATAGCCGGGGTAGGTCTGCTGGCTGTAACAGTCCTTTTGTGCTCCCCCACTTCCTGGGGCTCCGGAGGAGGGCATGCCCGTGGGGGTAGCCAGGGGGTGAGCCTCGTAGCCGGGGCGGGTGTGTTGTTGCTGTCCGGTGCCTGGGCCAGGGTGTGGACCGGGTCCTGGGTGTGGGTGCTGGGGATGGGGGTGGTGAGGGTGTTGTCGGTAGGTCTCCAGACGGGATAGCTCCTGAGGCTCCGGCTGGTAGCAGCCTGGGTTTGTGTGGTAGCCCCCACTGCGCTCACTGAAGGACTGCATGGCTCTCTTTCTCTCCGTCTGTGGCAGTAGCAGGGGGGGAAGGGGAAGGTGGGTCGGAGAGAGGGGGTGGGGGGGGGGGGGGGGGGGGGGGGGGGG
>NC_044049.1:15377654-15382654 GCF_902167405.1 Gadus morhua | reverse complement strand
TGGCCACGACGAAGACCCTCAAACCCCAGCATACCTCCAAACCCCCACACACACAGCCACTCATGGCCACACAAACACACACACATGCATGCATTTATCTGTATATCTGCATGATCAATTGTCACAAAACTTGAAAGATATGCCCAAAGGACACCACCTTTCCATGTGTTGTGGGCGTGGCCAATTATCTTAAAACTATTTGCGGCCATCTTGTTAATTTGATTAATCCCCAAACTAGTTTAAAGTCTCTTTGTTTCATGCTAATTGGTGCAAGAGGGGTCAGGTTTCAAATATAATGTGCCATAGAAATCCATTGTACATGTAATGCCTTTCAAGTTACAGAACTTCCAAAAAGTACCATTTGTTGGAATCTTTAATATGATCCCATATAACTCATGGTGTTTTTGACCTACATTGTATGGTACTTGTATGTAACCTAACTTTCGTCAATCACAAACTCTTTCAGGTACAGCCCCAGCCTCCAATTATTATTATAGCTGAACACACATATACTTGCAAGGACTCAACAAACGCTCAGATTCATCAAGCACATAGCTATTCACCAGTATGGGAATGTTATCATTTCAAATATTTCCCATTGAAATACAAAAATCCTGCCAAACCTGAGATCATTTTTTATTTACTCAACTCATTTTTTTTTTTTTTCAGTTACCTTGATTTCAGGCTCATTCATAGAAATTCAAGAAATTGTCCTCTAGCAGATTGGGTGCTGTTGGTGATGGTTTGACTGTTATGGTCAATAGAAAGCAATGAATGAATACAATTTCTTATTTTCATGTTTGGTTTTGTAGTACTTGTGAAGTACTTGTATGTTCAACTGTAGGATGCATGTATTCATAAATGCCTGTAATAAAAAGTCATAAAATATATTTGATCCAGCCAAATGCACCTTGGACCCAATCATCATCGACGTCAGGGAGTGTTGAGCAAAAGAGCACGACACAATTTGATATGAATGAATTCTAAAATCCATTTTTGTTTGAAAGACTAATTTGAATTGTTTTGTTTCATGGAATTGTAGCCTGTTCAAATATTTCGCTATATAGTGTGTGGCATGATCCTATCTTGATACCTGATATGAGTTGCATTACTTTCAACTTTTGCATAGCAACAGTCAACCAAAAACGCTATTTATAGATTCATATAGTAGCAATGATTCTTTCATTGAACAGTAGTGACAAATGATTGTGTTAAACATAAAACAGACTCTGGACTAACTCTTAAATTGTACGAAGTAAGAGTGAAACATAGGTTAAAAGCATGGATGGTACTCTGAATTGGGTGTGCTGTTTCCACATGCCTGTCTTTCTTCTGTGATATCGGTGTATGTGTGCTGGATTTTGTCAGTTTGTTTGATAATATCTAGTGTGTGCACGTCACCACTGTGGTTTGTCAACAGACTAGAGTCCAGGTGTGCAGGGAGCAGCGCTTGTCCATATGCCTTTGAGTGACTGGCACTGAGTTGTGTGTGTGTGTGGAGGAGGGGAGGTTATATTTTACCTCATCTCCACCCCATGCGGTCTGAGCGACCAATGGACCTGAGAGATATCGATGAACTCTGAGGATGTAGAGGGCACTAAAGAGGGGTTGAGCAAAATGAAAGGGGCATTCATATCCGAGCTAACAAGCTAGTTTTCTCCTCTGCGTGGGTCTCACTCTTGCCATCACATGTCCATCAATTGGATTTTTAAGTCTTGGCTAAGCTAATGTCTCCAAATGGCCTCCCGGACAAATCAGCCACGTCTAACTTCCAGCTAACTTCCTCTTCCCGGCTAAGCGGCTCGTCTTCTGCCAGAGCCCCGAGTCTGGTCCAAAGGGAGCGTGGATATACACTTTTATGATTATCTCTTGTCACGCTGGAACAAATGAGATCCATCAAATTCATGCGTTCGCATAGCTAAGCATCCCCATCTGCTAGCATTAAGCCACCCTCACTAAGACCCAGGCATGGAGAAATGTGTGAGTGTGTGTATGTGCAATGAGAGGAACGTGGGGGTCAGTGACGACACACACACACACACACACACACACACACAAACACACACACACACACACACACACACACACACACACACACACACACACACACACACAAACAGTAGACACAACACGAAACTAACACAGATGATAACTTTACAGACAAACATTCTTTCTCTCTCACTCTTTCTCTGTCTCTCTCTCTCTCTGAAGCATTATCTTGATCAAGAGAGCTTGGCGTTTGCCATCGGTGTTGTAATCACACACAACTAAATATGCACTCATGAACTGACAAACAGGCTGCAAGTACACAAAAGAACATACACACCCAATGTCACATATATTGGTTATAATGATACACAATGCAAACACACAAACCCCCCCCCCCCCCACACACACACACACACACACACACACACACACACACACACACACACACACACACACACACACACACACACACACACACACACACACACACACCACACACACACACACACACACACATTCAGGGACGCCCACACAACAGGCATGTACCAATACACATATTCCGTGAAGCATGAAATGCGATGCTGCCACCGTTTTGTGCTGTGTTTCTGTGCAGATGTTCTCTACCAACACACACACACACACACACACATCGTAGACAGACAATAGGCTTGGATTTGACATTGACACACATTGAATATGTTTAGAAAGAAGCTAATTATTCAAACCATCCATCGATCTCACTTTTCAATTCTTATCAGCGCTAACCAGCACCTAGCAACCCACGGCCTATTAGCGGCAAGCTATCCAGTGCCCCTAGCAACACGGCAGGCTACTTGGAGCCTGGCCAGAAAACCACATAGAAGCATACATTCTATCATACGAAGGCGCTAGCCTCATGACTTAAAGCTAGCCTTGTTCAGCTTAGCACAAGGGTTTACTTTTAAATTCCTCATCCAACAAGCAAGCTGGGAATGTTTAGTCCACTATCTTAGTTTCGCCATATTGATGCCATAGATAAGTTAGCATCAGTGCTACCGAGGCGTTGATCCTGGAGGTAATTGACCAACTGTCTCCGTCCTTCATCGCCCTCTCCGTTCTTCCTCCCTGTCTTTACCCCGCCCCATCTTCCTCCTCCTCCTCCTCCTCCTCACATCCTCACCCCATTCCTTATCCCTCCTCCCTGCAAGTTCATACCTGTCTCATTTGCATAGGACACCTCATTTGCATACATATGGGGTAAAGGGAACGGGGATCTTGTGCGTGGTGGGAAAGAGGCGGGGCAGGTGGAGAAACACAAGCAGGGAGGAAGTCTATTGGAAATAAAAGAGAGAGGGAGAGAGAGAGAGAGAGAGAGAGAGAGAGAGGGGGGGAGAGAGAGAGAGAGAGAGAGAGAGAGAGGGGGGGAGAGAGAGAGAGAGAGAGAGAGGGGGGGGGGAGAGAGAGAGAGAGAGAGAGAGAGAGAGAGAGAGAGAGAGAGAGAGAGAGAGAGAGAGAGAGAGAGAGAGGGGGGGGAGAGAGAGAGAGAGAGCATTCTGGAGTGAAGACTCCCACCTGTACACATGCATGCACCCACATACTCATATATGGTCTCGCTCAATACGTTTACATGGACCACTTAATCCGATTACATAGTCATAGTCACATAGCCATAGTTCGACTGTGCTCCTCATTTGACAACTGCAAATGTCTGAGTATACATAACGGTGAGAGAATCGACTAATTGGCCGAAGCATGTCATACCCTGGCACGATAGATGGCGCTGCACCCATTTCAACCAGTGGTAATAGAGGCACTGGCTGACCTCCTTACCTCACCATCACCAGTTTGTGGGGATGTTGTTTTTTATCCAATCCGATTGAAAAGGCACGATTTATTCGACTATCAATAGAATAATCTAGGGGTCTTAATCTCACAGTGAGAATCCCGATTTGGTCAGATTTTAGTCAGACTAAGGTATATACATTGATTAGAGCATGGAAACCCGACCCAAGCCCGACGGGACACAACGGTACCCGATGGGTCGGGTCGGGTTTGGACAAATATTTAGGAATTATGCTTGGGTTCGGGTCGGGCTCGGTCACATCTGCGCGATAAGGCGTTGGAGTTGGCGTCGGCGTTGCTTTTGTGTTAACGTTAATTTTACTTTGCTGGGGAAACTCGTGTTATTTTGAATGTCACAGGCTACCTCTCCTGCAGAACCTCAGAACCTCTTGTGTCATTTTGTCAATTTATCGTTATCGTGGCCGTTTTTGTGGGCCTATGTGAATTTCAATTGGTTATGATTCTGCGCAACAAGCGAGCATTTACAGCGAGCACAAGAGTGCTCCCTGTTGACGCACGCTTGTTGCGCTCATCTGTTGACATTTCCAAATGCCTTGCAGTTGTCTAATAAAGCTGTGCTTTCAAACACACAAATGTAACTGTGTCATTAGTATGAGAAAAAATAGACATTAACTGTGTCAGGCTCGGGTCGGCCTCTGACATATATCTTGATGCCTGTCGGGCTAGGGTCGAGCTCGGTTACTTCTCTGTCGGACGTGGGCCGGGATTGGACAGGAAAATGCGGCCCATTCCGAGCTCTAATATACATGCATCTTAAACATCCAATCATAGTCGGACTAACACGATAATTTGCTTTTCTCGAGTGACATGTAGTTTCAAGCCAGTCCCGTTTCCTATCTATAGCTCTCTATATATCTGTCTCTCTCTCTCTTTCACTTCTCTGTTCTCACACGTTAGGTCAGACCTAAGAGAGCTCCCGTGAAGGCCCCATTAACGTCAAATATCACTCTCAAAGAAAGAGAGAGAGAAGGCGATAGAACAAGCTAGAGGGATACAGACAAAAAAAGTGGCCCATGATGAAAGACAGTGTGAGAACACACAGAAGATGAAAACAAGAGACGAGACAGAAAATAAAAAAGGATCCTACGGAGACAGAGATGGAGAGAGCGTGAGAAGAGCCTTTGAGCATCCCTTGCCCGTCCCTCTCCCCATGCAACACACAGTCTTGG